>NC_134685.1:3355000-3592341 GCF_024713945.1 Dermatophagoides farinae | reverse complement strand
CAACAAACAATGATTGTTTTCTAATCGGTACAGTTGTACGGTGTTCATTGCGTTTTATGTCAATCGAGCGTGGTTGAGGTGGCGGTGTTGTCGTCGGTGTCGTTGTGGGTAACATGATTGTTGGCACTTGATTTTGGTCAACAGTTGGGTTATTATTGTTATTTGGGTCAAAATTCATCATTTGTATCAAGTGATTAGACTGATTCCTCGCCGTCATCATCATTAGTGGTTGGTCATCTAATAATAACGTTCTTGTATTCTTGGATTGTTGGTGTTGTTGACCACCACTACCACCACCACCAATCAAATCAAACGAAAGAGGATGTTGTGTAGTATGGTGATGATTGAGATATTGGTGAACCGGATGGTGATGGTGATGATGATGGTGACTATTTAGATGATAATGTTGTTGCGTTGTTATAGCTGATGTTATTGTCGTCATTGCTGATGTAACCGTCGTTGCGGTCAATGGGAAAGACATTGTAAATTATTATTATAGTGAAAATTGTTCAACATAATTTTTCATTCAAAAAAAAAAAAAAAAACAACAAGACAAAACAAAACAAACAAACAAAACAGAAAAACAGAAAAAGCAAAACAAACTATGAATGTAACAAATTTTCTGGAGAAATGAAAAACATTCTGAATAATCAGTGAATGGTGATGATTACACTTTGTTGATCACAGTTGAATATCTAAGCGAAGAAATGGAAGAAACAAAATTACGATTGACAAAAATCAATCGTCTGAAAAATACAAATACAAAACTTGCTTGTGTGTATACTACGTGTGTGTTTGATCAAGTTTGTATTGGCTAAATATTAGTTGGTTGGTAACCGGATCATCATCACCATCACCATCGTCGTTGTCGTAGTTGATCATTTCAAAGTTATCGTCGACGCACACAAATGATAAATCTATCTTATTTGGAGAACTGAAGCAAGAGGGGGTGGTGTTGGTTTTTATATAAATTTTCTTTTCCTTTCCATTCCTTTCCTTTGCTTTCACTAAATAACTCCGTTACACTTGTAAATTTTTTTGTTCTGCTCATAATAATAGTTGTCATTAGTGATGAGGATGAGTTACGTTTGTACTTGTTTTGTGGTATTGTAATTCATCGTTGTAACTTTTTTGATTTTGGCGGTCATATAATGGGGGGGGGGGCGGGGGGGGGGGAGGGGGGGGGGGGGGAGGGGGGGGGGGGGGGGGGGGTGGGAGGGGGGGGGGTTGAGTACGGTTTGTACTTTTTTTTGTGGATTGTTAATTCATCGTTGGACTTTGATTTGGGGCTTGTACGATAATCAATCAATGGTTGGCCAAACAAGCAGAAAATGTAGCAGTAAATGGTATTGGATTTTTATCACTTAAATGTTGATGATGTTGATTATCCCATTCACGTGATGATATCATCGACTTGTTGATTTGTGTGAGTGTAAGTGAGTGATTTGAGAATCATAAATTTGAGATCGATATGGCTTGAAATGGAAGCAAAAAAAAATGGTCAAGACATCGGTTAATCTGTTGATTGATTGAAAAGAAAAAATTTCAAATTCAATAAGCTTCTTAAAAATAAACAAACAAACAATTGATTGAAACTGCTGTTGATTATTTCATTTTTTCTCTGCAGAAAGATGATTGGAAAAGACAAATTCCATTCAAAAACATGTGATTTTTTCAATTTTACAAATTTTTATTGAAAAAATTAGGTTTTTCCACCTTTTTAATAATACTCAAACACAGAGAAAGAGAGAGAGAGAGAGAGGCATGATCGACATTGAACTTTTTACAACGGTCAATAATAATAGTAGTAATGATGATGATGATGGTGGTGATGATTGAAACAAACAACAAACAAAAACATTAACCATCAGCAACAATAACAACAATTATCGTATTTAATCAATCAATTCAATCACGAGGTATTTGGTCAGCCATTTAAATTGTTTGCAAACAGCAACAAGTGTTTGTTTGATTAAATTCTTTATTGAAAAGATTCGAAAACATTGCATTCATGTCACACACACGCACACAATGAAAATGTATCAGCAAATGGTTGTTGTTTAGCATCTAGCTCGACGACGATGATGATGATGCGATGAATCCATTCTATTAGTAATCACCCATTTTGATCTATACAACTCGATGTTTGTGTTGATCAATACGTACATAGCTGCTGTTGTTGTTGTTGTTGTTTATGATCATCAACATGTTATGACGACGACGACGATGATGATGATGATGATGATGAGGCAATTGAGTAACCTCAGTGTTGAATGAAAAATTTTTGATTGCAATAAAAAAAGCACCACCACCACCACTAATTCACTGGTGATCACGCACACACACACACTCATACACCAACCAAAATAGTGCCATTTTTTTCTTGATTGAGACAGAGATACATCGTTATAATTATCACATCGAATGATACACATGTGCAATCACAAGTGTTTTTTGCGGTGCCTGAATCGAATCAAAAAAGAAAAGAAAAGAAAAGAAAAGAACTGAAAGAATTACTCAATTATTGTTGGTAGAAAAGTTTAATTTTGGGAAAAACAATGGAATGAATTCGTTGTTGTTGTTATTGACAAATTTTCCAAGTTGATGCGTTTTTCATCATACACATACATGAACAACTAAACTAATGATGATGGAAAAATGATCGCATTTGATTTTGATAATCATTTGTGGTGGTGGTGGTGGTCGTCGTCGTCGTCATTGTGGTTGTTGTGTGGTAGTCACACACTGCGACGACAACGACGACGACGATGATGATGATTACATTATCATCACATAAATCCAAGGTCGGAAATTTCTTTATTTCTTTCTTTCTTGCTTTCTTTCTTCGTTCAAATCATAATTGCAATGGTCGAATGATAGTAGCGACGTCGACGGGGTATCGAGAACTAATTCGAACGTTGACGAATGACATGGCCATTACTCATAATCATCATGTCAAAGCTCAAGTTAACCATGGTTGATGGAAAATAAATCTTTACATTTATATATTTGTGTGATGATCCTGGATTTGATGGTGATGATTCACATGATGAAAAGAATTTTTTTTGTGCGGAAAAAATGTCCAATTCCTTATTATGATTTGTATCATCCTCATCATGATTAGTAATGTTTGTTTTGCAACAATGATTTATCGGATCCATATTCCATAGTCTATACAAACATTACACATGATCATCATCATCACATCACATCAAGGCCAAGGATAAATCATGTTTCAATATGCATAAATCACACATACAGAAACTGGATGAACAACAATAAATTTAAACCAGAAAAAAATCCAAATACCGAATACAATCATTGACGTAGGGCAGTATAGTACTGCGCACGTATAAACCTCGGTTCGTTCTTTACATCTGGATGATAACAAGTGTGGTGAGTGAAAGAGTGGTTAGTTAGAGTTGATTGCAAGTGATCATGGATCATGTGACAATGGTGGTTAATAAAAAAGAAGAAGGAAAAACTTTTTACTCTCTCTTTGTTTGTCACTGTTTAAATACTAAACTAAATTAAACTAAAAATCATTATCGATTGTTGTGAGGATTTGGATTGAACCTCCTACCTCCTGTTGGCGTTAAATATCATGGACAATTTTTAAAAAAAAAAACAAGAGGATTGTGTTTATTTGTTAATGGATGAAAAAAATACATTTGGATTGATTTGAATGTTTGCCAAATAATTTGTTCGAATTGATTTAATTGATGGATGATTGATTGATTGATTGATTGATGATAGAGAAAAAGAAAATTTGTCAACTACAAGTTGCAAGATTTTTTCATTTTTTCACTGGTTTGGCCATGTACTTTGTCCTTGTTTCGTCGGTTATCAGAATGCAGTTATAGTTAGCATTGTTGTTGTCAATTGTGTGTTTGTCAACTTTGGACTTGGTACTTTTATCGGTTGTCATTTGTTATCATCATCAGCCATTTTCTCACAAGTATGATTTGATCATCATCAAATATTTAGAAGAAACATTCGGCTATTTTGGGTTAACATGTTCTGTGTGCGGAAAAAAACACCATGTTTATGTTCAGATATCGATGATGATGATGATGATGACGATGATCCGATTGAGCAATCATGTCGGAAAAAAGCACAAATCGAATGGTTTGGAATTTTTTGTGGAAATTTCATTTTTCCCTTTGACAAGATGTGATTTTTTTTTGTTTGATGAACATTGATTTGCTTACCTGTTGATAGTATTGTTGAAATAAAGATTTATTGAAAACACGAATGAATCACTGAACTGAATTGAATCGATGCTACACGAGGATTGAATCCAATTGGTGTGTTGTCTTTACATTGTCGAATAATCAAGCCAAAAGTGAATGGAAAAAGGAAAAACACCCCTGCATTTATTTTCGTTTCGTTTCATTTCAATTTTTGTTTTGGTTTTTTTCAGTGTTTTGAAATTTGGTTGATGATAAAAACAACAACAAAATGATGACGACGATCTTTACCATGATGATGATCAGCAACAATAACAATATTGCTAATGGTTTGTTTGTTCGTTAATGCTAGTTGTTTCTTCCACTTGTTCGTCTTGTTCTTTTTATAAATTCAAGATTCAAGACTAAAAGTGTTTTGATTGGAAAAACAAAAAATCCACACACACACACACTCATACACCGTATATTTGCATGTATGTACTATGTTTCACTTTTCATGTACATTGCAATATATTGCAATCAATATCCCATCCATCCATTCCTCCATCCATGGTTCATGTATTTTCTTCTTTTTTTTCTCTTTCTCATTGCCTGCTCCCCCAATGGCTTCCAGGTTTTCCAAACATTCCATCATCATCATCAACAACAACAACATAAACAGACTAACATCGAAAGAAAAAACAAAAACGACTAACGATACTGACGCCTTGTGATGATTGTAATATTGACATGAACAACTATAGGGGATCCATCCATGAAAACTATTGCCTTTGCTTGTTGTCGATGGTTAGAGAGAGAGAGAGAGTATTTCCCCTAATATCATCATCGTCGTCGTCTTGTTTTTTATTCATTTGATGATGAATTAGATAGTGAAAACAAAATTCGTACCCAACCGGCGTTCTTGTTGTTGTGTTAATCATCATATAATTCATCAAATGAATCGATGATGATTATAGTTAGTGGTTTGGCAACTATAGTCTATAGATGCATATTGATCATGGTGAATATTGTAGTATTCTAGTATTGTAGCATTCCGCAGAGTGTGCATTAGATACAATTTTTGGATGTCAATGAAAAAGAACATTGGAAACTTTCCAACATGTGCGCGTACATACGTGTCTGGTTTGTTGTTGTTGTTGATATTGTTGATAGTGTTGTTAGCAGCTACAACCATCAAGTCATCGTCAGTGTTTATCTGGATAAAATAAATGTAGGTGTCTGATGATTCCAGGGAAAATACTCACCGATGAATATAACGGTAAATTGTTTCGAATGGTTTTGCAAAAACAACACCGATTTGTTTTGTATGAGAAATTTGAAATTCAAATTTTCGTCATCTCCCTCTTGCTGATGGTGATTATGTAATGTGATGAAAATCATCAACCTCTTTCTCTTTCACTGTATCAATAAATGAATGAGATGAGATGTCGAAATGTGTGCATGTTTTTTTGCCGCAGGACAAAAGAAAAATGAATTTATTTTCCCAATATTCCGATATTTGGTGTTCAAAAGGTCAAACCATTGCAATTGATTTATTCCTTTTCCATGTCAATGAATGAATGAACAACAACAAGTCATCATCATCATTCAGTTTCCTGTTTTTCCAACTCTTTTTTGTTTAGGGAAAATACCATAAACACGTGATGATGAGCAAGTTTTAATGTTCCAAGTGCATTTGCACCATGTCCATTTGTTGTTTGTTTGTTGCTGCTCCAATAAAATTTTTCCTGATAATGATGCTTTCGGCAATCAGATTAAAACGATTTAATTAGTTGGTTAGCAGTCAAGATTTGATTTTGGTTTATTTTTATCGCCAAAAAACTACTGATTGAAGCCATTTCAAATCGGTCATGTATTTTTTCCGACATTCATTATGATTTGATGGGATTTTCGGGAAACAACCATTAATTATATCCCGCAACGAATGCAACACAAGAATTGAATCAAAAAAAAATTGTATCCGTTTGTTGGCCTGGTGTTTGCAAACGAAATAGTTGATTTGATTGGCCAAAAAAGAAATTGCTCAGTAGGATATACTGTTGCAGCACAAGCAACGGAAAACATGACTAATCAATCAATCGAACCGGGAACATTGCAAATGTTTCAATTCAAATTGCATAATAACGAATAAATCAAATTGGTCAGATCCGGATATGAAAAAAAATATTGCTAATGTCATCAGTGATTGGAAAAACCAAAAGAAAAACTAAATAAATCAGTTTATTATTTTGTTAGTCATACATATGTGAAAAATTCATTTTATTCTGTGATGGTGATTAGGATTTAATAACGGATAGACGGCATGAGAAGCAAGAAGGAAAATGATCTGTTGTTGTTGTTGTTGTTGGACTGCATCAAGATAATGACCTGCTGGCAAATTTGTCCTGTTGTTTTTATAATAATCAGATAAGTATTCAAAACCAATCGATATTCCACCACAAACGCAGTCCTAATGCCATCTATCCATATTTCCAGTTGATACAGACGCACTAAAGCATGAAATTTGAACAAAACACACCCCCACCAAACTGCAATGATTAGATCAACAGTCAGAAGAGATAAGAAATTAATTTTATTTGACACTAATAGAGAGTAATAATTAGCTAATGTTATCCATAGATGACAATGTTGATCGATGAAGACGATGATGATGGTGTTTGAATGATATTTGTTGTTGTTGCTGGTGTTGGTGTTGGTGTTGACGTGGATGTCGTAAACGGTATGATGGCCAACGACATATTGGACAACGATGATTACCACGACAAAGCCATTGTGCAATACATGGCTGATGGTAATTATGTCCACAAGCTAAACCCATTATAAGCTGTTCCGAACGATATGGCTCCAGACATACGGTACAATCGTGCTGATCAATCATCCATTCTGGGCGATGTGTTGAATTTGATTCCTGTTCAGGTTGCTGTTGTGTGCATTTGTGGACCACACCATTACCACCACTACGACGTTTTCGGAGGACTTTTTTACGAATTTCGGTCGTTTTCTTCATGATTATATCATGCACTACTACAATTTCATTATCAACATGATGATCATGACCATTGCTTTTATTCACGTCTTTTGACAACAAAACATTCATTGATGACGAATTTTTCGTTTCAAGTGTCGTTTGTTTCATACAATGCAGATAATTATCCTCTTCCGAAGATGATGAAGCAGTAGAATGACTATCGATAAAATTTTGATTACAATCAATCATCATCAACAATGATGATGATGATGATGAAGAAGATGGCGATTCTTGTTGATAATTCCAAACGGGCAATCTATTCAGGTAGTCGTTTGATATCAATTCTGTGTGTAACCATAGATTGGGTGAACCGGCAAATAAACGTTCGAGCAATATACGATCCATATCCATATCGAATTCCATGTCCAAATCATCATCATTGGAAAGAAATTCTTCATCATCGTCTTGCGACACATATTGATCATCATCATCCTCATCATCATTGTCAATCATCGATGAGGACATTCGATTTGATATTGATGAATATTGCTGCTGTATTCGATCATAACGATTTCGATGTGTAGTGCTGCTTTTACGAAACAGGAAAACATTGATTTGGTGCAAAATTTTTCCAAAATAACACATCAACAGCGGTACGTCATAATTGCCAGTGGACGGGGACATGTATGAATTGGGTAGAATTTTCCATCGAAACAATGTCAATATTGAACCGGTTGTCAGAAAATTGGCCACAAAGCGTAAATCCAGACTTGTTAAATTGATTAGAAAACAATGCATTGATGATGGTGACGATGGTGATGATGAATGCTGTTCAATGTTGTCAGTATCGATGGGCAGCAATTGAAATATAGCCATTAATATGGACCCAAAGATGAGATTCAAATCGATAGCCATAACAAATAAAACGTGCAAATGATTGTGAAATGTTTGCCAATTTAATCGATTGATTGGTGTCCAGAACAAATCAAGCGCTATGCTAATGTTCAACAATATGAATCCGGCCACCAAACATTCCAACGGTGCTGATTGAGTGTAGGGTGGAGAGAAATGAAAACAATGAAAACAAATTAAAACCAAAAAAAGAAAAAATTACCTTCTGATGAACGATCATCCTCATCATCATCATCACTTGTATCACAGAATTCTTGGCTATGATTCTTGCCATCATCATCGTTATTATTATTTCGTCTTACTATTGATGCGGTATCGATAAGCTCGTCATCCAAGGCTGGTTGCCATTCCTTGTTATTGTTTATGATTGTTGTTGTTGTTGTTGTTGTAGAAAATTCTTGGAACCATGGTCGTAAAATGATAATCACGATGGATAATATTGAATTGATCAAGATGAATAATAATAAATACAATGACTGTTTAGCAAGGAAAAACATTATTTCTCAATCGATCGACACAGAATTGAATCAAAAAGTGATGTTGTCGCTAATCATCAATAATGGTGATGATGACAATTTTTTTTTTGGTTCGAAGGCAAAAACAAATCGAAACTGGTTATGATAAAGGCAAAAAAAACAAATTATTAAGCAAAATGATTAAAACATGTACGTCTTGAATTGTGCAAAGGAAGAATTACAAGTCTTTGAATTGATGTTTGCAACCTTGAATTACAACCACACACACATATCAAACGAACATTAACATCAAATGGAACATGTTGTTGTTTTTTTATTCATTCATTGATTAGCAATTTGAATGATATAACAACAACGACAACAACAAAAACAACAACAACATTGAATTTCATAAAAATAAACAAAGCTCAAACATTTACGTGTTGAACATTGCAAGGATGCGAGCGTCATCTATCGAATAGAATTTCAGATGCAATGATGATGAGTATCATGTTTATCAAATGAAGAATGATGTGAATTCTTTTCAAACGAGCATGTAGTATTCTGGCTTTCTTTCGTTGTTGTTGCAATACAGATTAATAAAAGACATTGCTGTAGATGCTAGAATGGATGATCATAGAAAAAAGATTGAATTGAATTATTAAAAAATTTGATACTATACCTAATCTCGATGGTGAATTTGCGATGATCCTCACAGTCGTCGATAATAATAATTGTATTTGTAATCATTATGGTCAGAAATATTATCGATTGGTCATGATGAAGTATTAGATGTATCAACGGTATCGCCATCATTATCAATAGCAAGGTTTCGGTTATTTGAATGAATGGTAAGGAATCAATCAGCTGCACAAATAGTTTGGTCATTCGCATTATTGATTTGTGTAAAATTCAATAGGATGATGACTCAATAGGTGGATAGATGGCATTAGTGGGAAAAAGGATGCGTTTGTTGTGAACATCTCTGTTAGTTGTTTCTCGATGGGAAAAGGATGCGTCGTTCGTGCATGCATTGACATTGAATGTGATTGTAGAAATTATATGAATATTTTTAAAATATAATTTTATTTTTTATTAAATCAAAATTGAATTATAATCACATCATAAAAAAACAATCATCAAAATCACCAAACATAAACATCAATCACCACACACATATAAAACTCGAAACCACACCACCTCGGTCGCCATTCATATAAGACGTTACTTGGCAGTGATGAGTAAATTATGACTCATTCGTGTGCGATGGTTTGATCAAATGAAAAGCACGTTTTTTTATTTCGGTTATTTTATTGCCTGTTATCTGTAATTAATCGATTGCAATAATTGTAATGTATTGTTGTTCAGTGTAATTTTGTTGTTTATTTGATACAATAAGAATCACAATTGGTATAATGAAAATAGTTTTAGTTTATTAAAGATGAAGAATGATAATAATATAATTAAGACAATTCACAAGTATAAACAAAGAAAGAGAGAGAGAGAGATGAGATCACACAAAAAGCAAGCCAAGAACCACAGATTGAGTCGAGCCAGTTCTTTTATATCAGCCACACAGGCGCACAGCAATTAATGTCGATGATATTTGTCGCCAAAAATTTAAACTTTGTCGTTTTCAGTGACAAGTCGTTTTGCCTTGATGAAAACGATATCGTCTTCTGAATCACCTTTAACGATAGCACGGACAATGTTTCTGTCCAACGGCCATGATTCAGCAGCTATTTTAAATGAAAAAATTAGATCAATAACTTAAACAATCAAGCACATAAATTTCAATGATCTTACAAGTTTGATTCACTGAAATTCTTTTGGCTTGATGAAGCCAAGACAGAGAATACGCGACATCTTTGAAATTTCCAATGAATTTTGAAGGTTAGGTTATCATACTCATACATGCACACAAAATGAAAATCACTATCAAAATTCGAAAAATTCCAATTCGATTTGACACATCATTGAAATAAACAAAAGTCATTTATTTGAATAATAGAAATCAAAACCACAACCACAATCGACATGGAAATAGAATTCGAAACCAAAATGCAAGTCAACTGGCTGCGCACGCTCCTGCCTATTGCCACCTCTTCCTACTTCGACCGAGAATGGCGGTAAGAGAAACAGCATGTTTCCATGCCATGTGGTGAATAAAATTGTACTTTGAATATTTCTTTCCGTGATTCTTTATTTTATGATTGATAAAAATTCGTTGTTTAAAAATAATCCTGCGTTTATTTTATATCAGCGTACATCCTCTCGGTACCCAACGTCTATTTAAATTATTAAAAATCAATAAACTAAAAATTACAAAATTGTTTGAATCTTGCTAGTCTTTTTCTGCTACACCCCAGTGAAACTGTTGACACGAATTACTTCAGCACAGCAATTTGCTGACAGATTTGAACAATTCAAAACCAACAATACCACTCTAGCATTCATAGTAAATCCTCTAAACACAAATAGTAACAAAATCCACATTGAACCATTTGGAATTGATACTTGATCTCTAGAAATGCAATTAATCGATTTAAAAAGTAAAGCTTTGTGGAGGGGAATTTGTAACATTTTTTTGATACATTGTATTGTTTTTTATGTATCTTTTTCATTTGTTACAGTATCAATTTTTTGCTACAGTATCAATTTTTTTTTGCTACAGTATCTATTTTTTTGTTTTGCTACAGTATCAATTTTTTTTTTGCTACAGTATCTATTTTTTGATACATTTTTAATTGCTACTGTATCAAATTTTTGATATATTTTAAATTGCTACAGTATCATTTTTTTGCTACTGTATCAATTTTTTGATACATTTTTAATTGCTACTGTATCACAAGTATAAACAAAGAAAGAGAGAGAGAGATGAGATCACACAAAAAGCAAGCCAAGAACCACAGATTGAGTCGAGCCAGTTCTTTTATATCAGCCACACAGTATCAATTTTTTTTGCTACATTTGAGGTTCATTTAAACCTCACAATTGTCTTCCTAATCTAATTTATCGATCACTATTTGTTTTGCGGTATAACCATCAGTTATTGCCGGAATCGATTGTTTCGTGAATATTTATTTGTTTTTTTTGATATTAATGCAATGAACTGCTCGGATATTTACACAATGATTATCGGTGGCCAAATTCCCGGGAGGACAATCGAGCAAAACCTCACGAGCGAAGCTCGTGACGGTTTTGCGATGTCCTGGAGGAGTGCCTTTCGAGCAAAACCTCACATAAATTTTCAATGATCTTACAAGTTTGATTCACGGAAATTCTTTTGGCGATGAAGCCAAGACAGGAATAGGTTACATCTTTTGAAATTTCCCAGGAATTTTGAAGGTTAGGTTAGGTTAGGTTAGGTTAGGTTTTTTTTTTTTTTTTTTTTTTTTTTAAAAACTAATATTTATTTGCAATAAAAACAAGATCGGCAAATGGCCAATCCAGAAAATCAATACAATCATAAAATAAGGCGATAAACGCCGGAAATCAATGAAAATGAGAAAATGAAAAAAGAAAAAAACAAAAATAAAATGAAAAGAAAAAAAAGCCTAACTAATAAAAATAAAAATTAGAATAAAGGCTTATTCCAATAAAAATGTGTAAATTATCCTGTGTGTGTGAAAACAAAGAAATCCAACAGAGCGTGTGTGTCCGGTGTGATTCTGTGTATTGTGTAGCTCTGTTGGTGTGTGTGTGTGTACAAGTGTGGTGTGTATGGCTGTGTGTGATTGATGTGGTCGAACGTCGGAGACCGAAAGCAATGTTGAAATGAAACTTGATTGATTTCATACGACCGATCCCCATAGGCTGTTGCGAATACAAAGACTTTATGGCCAAGAAAAACGTTTATATACTCGATTGGTGGAAAAAAAAAAAAAAAAATTTTTTTGATGATGATTTTTCGATGGTGATCATAGCAAAAATTTGGATGAACTTGACTGCAGAATTGTGATTGATATATTGCCAAAGTACATTGTTGATGGATGAATTTCGATTGTTGCTCAGTATCGATTTTGTTGTTGTTGATTGGCGATTTTTTCATTTTTGGTTCGTCATACATTCGACCACGTTGAATTTTTAAGATTTTTAGATTGCCGTCCATCTGTGATATTTAGGATTAACCAATTGAATTATTTGATGATGATAAATTATTTTTTTAGGTATTGATTGACAAATATCCGTGATTCGTGATTGGGAGCCAAACCGACTGAAATAAAGATAAGTAGCCGGAATATATGATGCTTGAGTGATAAAAACGCCTCCCATTTTGTAGTTTACTATTGGCAACAAAAAAAAAAAAATGTCGAATAAACTTTTACGCTCTAGTTATGAAGGGTTGTCTGCATCGTTGCAATTATAAAACTCCATTCTTGAATTGTATTGCATTGAACACTGTTCATTCAAATAAATAAAAGAATTGTAAACACGCTTATGTTCTTGTCCATGATAATTTTTTCGAGCTTTGATTATACATTCAAGTTTTTTTTTCGTGCTGTATTCTTCGGACTGGATTTTTTTCAGGACATTTTGAACATGGACGAGATTTTTGGGTACAAATTATCAATATGGAAAAATTGCAAAATTCATGTTTTCCGTCATCCGCTTTTTTGAACGAATTTTGAAAAAATTCAACAAATTGATCTTGGCAAATGAGGACGACAGAGATTGGGCCAAAACACAACATTCGGTATGAATCGGTGAGTATGATGGTTAATTCATCAATTGCATATTCCTGATTTACCTTCCTTTGATTAGATCATTCACAAGTGCTACGATCGGCCGAATGATTCAGTTAAAAGTCAATCTGCCCATTCTCAACTTTCGTTTTAAACAACAAAGACGATTTACTGGTAAAAAGAAAAAAAGCCGAGTTGGAAACAACAAAATCGATACTGAGCAACAATCGAAATTCATCCATCAACAATGTACTTTGGCAATATATCAATCACAATTCTGCAGTCAAGTTCATCCAAATTTTTGCTATGATCACCATCGAAAAATCATCATCAAAAAAATTTTTTTTTTTTTTCCACCAATCGAGTATATAAACGTTTTTCTTGGCCATAAAGTCTTTGTATTCGCAACAGCCTATGGGGATCGGTCGTATGAAATCAATCAAGTTTCATTTCAACATTGCTTTCGGTCTCCGACGTTCGACCACATCAATCACACACAGCCATACACACCACACTTGTACACACACACACCAACAGAGCTACACAATACACAGAATCACACCGGACACACACGCTCTGTTGGATTTCTTTGTTTTTACACACACAGGATAATTTACACATTTTTATTGGAATAAGCCTTTATTCAAATTTTTATTTTTTATTAGTTAGGCTTTTTTTCTTTTATTTTATTTTTGTTTTTTTCATTTTTCTTTCATTTTCATTGATTTCCGGCGTCTATCGCCTTATTTTTATGTTTGTATTGATTTTCTGGATTGGCCATTTGCCGATCTTTTTTTTATTGCAAATAAATATTAGTTTTTAAAAAAAAAAAAAAAAAAAAAAAAAAAAAAAAAAAAAAAAAACCTAACCTAAACCTAACCTTATTAAAAAAAAAAAAAAACCTAACCTAACCTCCGGGACATCGCAAAACCGTCACTCGCTTCGCTCGTGAGGTTTTGCTCGAAAGGCACTCCTCCAGGACATCGCAAAACCGTCACGAGCTTCGCTCGTGAGGTTTTGCTCGATTGTCCTCCCGGGAATTTGGCCACCGAACATTGTGTAAATATCCGAGCAGTTTATTACATTAATTTCAAAAAAAACAAATAAATATTCACGAAACAATCGATTCCGGCAATAACTGATGGTTATACCGCAAAACTATGGATATTATAGTGAGGTTTGAATAAACCTTAGATTTAGGAAGACAATTGGTGAGGTTTAAATGAACCTCAAATGTAGCAAAAAAAATTGATACAAAAATGATACTGTAGCAATTTAAAATATATCAAAAATTTGATACAGTAGCAATTAAAAATGTATCAAAAAATTGATACAGTAGCAAAAAAATGATACTGTAGCAATTTAAAATATATCAAAAATTTGATACAGTAGCAATTAAAAATGTATCAAAAAATAGATACTGTAGCAAAAAAAAAATTGATACTGTAGCAAAACAAAAAAATAGATACTGTAGCAAAAAAAAATTGATACTGTAGCAAAAAATTGATACTGTAACAAATGAAAAAGATACATAAAAAACAATACAATGTATCAAAAAAATGTTACAAATTCCCCTCCACAAAGCTTTACTTTTTAAATCGATTAATTGCATTTCTAGAGATCAAGTATCAATTCCAAATGGTTCAATGTGGATTTTGTTACTATTTGTGTTTAGAGGATTTACTATGAATGCTAGAGTGGTATTGTTGGTTTTGAATTGTTCAAATCTGTCAGCAAATTGCTGTGCTGAAGTAATTCGTGTCAACAGTTTCACTGGGGTGTAGCAGAAAAAGACTAGCAAGATTCAAACAATTTTGTAATTTTTAGTTTATTGATTTTTAATAATTTAAATAGACGTTGGGTACCGAGAGGATGTACGCTGATATAAAATAAACGCAGGATTATTTTTAAACAACGAATTTTTATCAATCATAAAATAAAGAATCACGGAAAGAAATATTCAAAGTACAATTTTATTCACCACATGGCATGGAAACATGCTGTTTCTCTTACCGCCATTCTCGGTCGAAGTAGGAAGAGGTGGCAATAGGCAGGAGCGTGCGCAGCCAGTTGACTTGCATTTTGGTTTCGAATTCTATTTCCATGTCGATTGTGGTTGTGGTTTTGATTTCTATTATTCAAATAAATGACTTTTGTTACCGCCATTTCGATGATGTAGTCAAGATCGGCAATTGGAATTTTTCGAAAAAAATCATTCCAGTGATTTTCATTTTGTGTGCATGTATTTTATGATCACCTACACCTTCAAACATTCATTGGAAATTTCAAAGATGTCGCGTATTCTCATGTCTTGGCTTCATCAAGCCAAAAGAATTCGAAAAATTCGAATTTGAAGATCTTTGAAATTTACTGTGCTTGATTGTTTAAGTCTATTGGATCAAAATTTTGCATTTAAAATAGCTGCTGAATCATGGCCAATGAACAAAAACTTTGTCATCGTGCTACATACCACAGAAGGTGTTTCTTTGGAAGCGATCGTTTTCATCAAGGCAAAACGACTTGTCACTGAAAACGACAAAGTTTAAATTTTTGGCGACAAATATCATCGACATTAATTGCTGTGCGCCTGTGTGGCTGATATAAAAGAACTGGCTCGACTCAATCTGTGGTTCTTGGCTTGCTTTTTGTGTGATCTCATCTCTCTCTCTCTCTTTCTTTGTTTATACTTGTGAATTGTCTTAATTATATTATTATCATTCTTCATCTTTAATAAACTAAAACTATTTTCATTATACCAATTGTGATTCTTATTGTATCAAATAAACAACAAAATTACACTGAACAACAATACATTACAATTATTGCAATCGATTAATTACAGATAACAGGCAATAAAATAACCGAAATAAAAAAACGTGCTTTTCATTTGATCAAACCATCGCACACGAATGAGTCATAATTTACTCATCACTGCCAAGTAACGTCTTATATGAATGGCGACCGAGGTGGTGTGGTTTCGAGTTTTATATGTGTGTGGTGATTGATGTTTATGTTTGGTGATTTTGATGATTGTTTT
This sequence comes from Dermatophagoides farinae, assembly GCF_024713945.1. Lineage (NCBI taxonomy): Eukaryota > Metazoa > Arthropoda > Arachnida > Sarcoptiformes > Pyroglyphidae > Dermatophagoides > Dermatophagoides farinae. Next base: position 3,576,094 of record NC_134685.1, on the reverse strand, counting down.
TTTATGATGTGATTATAATTCAATTTTGATTTAATAAAAAATAAAATTATATTTTAAAAATATTCATATAATTTCTACAATCACATTCAATGTCAATGCATGCACGAACGACGCATCCTTTTCCCATCGAGAAACAACTAACAGAGATGTTCACAACAAACGCATCCTTTTTCCCACTAATGCCATCTATCCACCTATTGAGTCATCATCCTATTGAATTTTACACAAATCAATAATGCGAATGACCAAACTATTTGTGCAGCTGATTGATTCCTTACCATTCATTCAAATAACCGAAACCTTGCTATTGATAATGATGGCGATACCGTTGATACATCTAATACTTCATCATGACCAATCGATAATATTTCTGACCATAATGATTACAAATACAATTATTATTATCGACGACTGTGAGGATCATCGCAAATTCACCATCGAGATTAGGTATAGTATCAAATTTTTTAATAATTCAATTCAATCTTTTTTCTATGATCATCCATTCTAGCATCTACAGCAATGTCTTTTATTAATCTGTATTGCAACAACAACGAAAGAAAGCCAGAATACTACATGCTCGTTTGAAAAGAATTCACATCATTCTTCATTTGATAAACATGATACTCATCATCATTGCATCTGAAATTCTATTCGATAGATGACGCTCGCATCCTTGCAATGTTCAACACGTAAATGTTTGAGCTTTGTTTATTTTTATGAAATTCAATGTTGTTGTTGTTTTTGTTGTTGTCGTTGTCTTTGTTGTTGTTATATCATTCAAATTGCTAATCAATGAATGAATAAAAAAACAACAACATGTTCCATTTGATGTTAATGTTCGTTTGATATGTGTGTGTGGTTGTAATTCAAGGTTGCAAACATCAATTCAAAGACTTGTAATTCTTCCTTTGCACAATTCAAGACGTACATGTTTTAATCATTTTGCTTAATAATTTGTTTTTTTTGCCTTTATCATAACCAGTTTCGATTTGTTTTTGCCTTCGAACCAAAAAAAAAAAAATTGTCATCATCACCATTATTGATGATTAGCGACAACATCACTTTTTGATTCAATTCTGTGTCGATCGATTGAGAAATAATGTTTTTCCTTGCTAAACAGTCATTGTATTTATTATTATTCATCTTGATCAATTCAATATTATCCATCGTGATTATCATTTTACGACCATGGTTCCAAGAATTTTCTACAACAACAACAACAACAACAATCATAAACAATAACAAGGAATGGCAACCAGCCTTGGATGACGAGCTTATCGATACCGCATCAATAGTAAGACGAAATAATAATAACGATGATGATGGCAAGAATCATAGCCAAGAATTCTGTGATACAAGTGATGATGATGATGAGGATGATCGTTCATCAGAAGGTAATTTTTTCTTTTTTTGGTTTTAATTTGTTTTCATTGTTTTCATTTCTCTCCACCCTACACTCAATCAGCACCGTTGGAATGTTTGGTGGCCGGATTCATATTGTTGAACATTAGCATAGCGCTTGATTTGTTCTGGACACCAATCAATCGATTAAATTGGCAAACATTTCACAATCATTTGCACGTTTTATTTGTTATGGCTATCGATTTGAATCTCATCTTTGGGTCCATATTAATGGCTATATTTCAATTGCTGCCCATCGATACTGACAACATTGAACAGCATTCATCATCACCATCGTCACCATCATCAATGCATTGTTTTCTAATCAATTTAACAAGTCTGGATTTACGCTTTGTGGCCAATTTTCTGACAACCGGTTCAATATTGACATTGTTTCGATGGAAAATTCTACCCAATTCATACATGTCCCCGTCCACTGGCAATTATGACGTACCGCTGTTGATGTGTTATTTTGGAAAAATTTTGCACCAAATCAATGTTTTCCTGTTTCGTAAAAGCAGCACTACACATCGAAATCGTTATGATCGAATACAGCAGCAATATTCATCAATATCAAATCGAATGTCCTCATCGATGATTGACAATGATGATGAGGATGATGATGATCAATATGTGTCGCAAGACGATGATGAAGAATTTCTTTCCAATGATGATGATTTGGACATGGAATTCGATATGGATATGGATCGTATATTGCTCGAACGTTTATTTGCCGGTTCACCCAATCTATGGTTACACACAGAATTGATATCAAACGACTACCTGAATAGATTGCCCGTTTGGAATTATCAACAAGAATCGCCATCTTCTTCATCATCATCATCATCATTGTTGATGATGATTGATTGTAATCAAAATTTTATCGATAGTCATTCTACTGCTTCATCATCTTCGGAAGAGGATAATTATCTGCATTGTATGAAACAAACGACACTTGAAACGAAAAATTCGTCATCAATGAATGTTTTGTTGTCAAAAGACGTGAATAAAAGCAATGGTCATGATCATCATGTTGATAATGAAATTGTAGTAGTGCATGATATAATCATGAAGAAAACGACCGAAATTCGTAAAAAAGTCCTCCGAAAACGTCGTAGTGGTGGTAATGGTGTGGTCCACAAATGCACACAACAGCAACCTGAACAGGAATCAAATTCAACACATCGCCCAGAATGGATGATTGATCAGCACGATTGTACCGTATGTCTGGAGCCATATCGTTCGGAACAGCTTATAATGGGTTTAGCTTGTGGACATAATTACCATCAGCCATGTATTGCACAATGGCTTTGTCGTGGTAATCATCGTTGTCCAATATGTCGTTGGCCATCATACCGTTTACGACATCCACGTCAACACCAACACCAACACCAGCAACAACAACAAATATCATTCAAACACCATCATCATCGTCTTCATCGATCAACATTGTCATCTATGGATAACATTAGCTAATTATTACTCTCTATTAGTGTCAAATAAAATTAATTTCTTATCTCTTCTGACTGTTGATCTAATCATTGCAGTTTGGTGGGGGTGTGTTTTGTTCAAATTTCATGCTTTAGTGCGTCTGTATCAACTGGAAATATGGATAGATGGCATTAGGACTGCGTTTGTGGTGGAATATCGATTGGTTTTGAATACTTATCTGATTATTATAAAAACAACAGGACAAATTTGCCAGCAGGTCATTATCTTGATGCAGTCCAACAACAACAACAACAACAGATCATTTTCCTTTTTGCTTCTCATGCCGCCTATCCGTTATTAAATCCTAATCACCATCACAGAATAAAGTGAATTTTTCACATATGTACGACTAACAAAATAATAAACTGATTTATTTGGTTTTTCCAATCACTGATGACATTAGCAATATTTTTTTTTCATATCCGGATCTGACCAATTTGATTTATTCGTTATTATGCAATTTGAATTGAAACATTTGCAATGTTCCCGGTTCGATTGATTGATTAGTCATGTTTTCCGTTGCTTGTGCTGCAACAGTATATCCTACTGAGCAATTTCTTTTTTGGCCAATCAAATCAACTATTTCGTTTGCAAACACCAGGCCAACAAACGGATACAATTTTTTTTTGATTCAATTCTTGTGTTGCATTCGTTGCGGGATATAATTAATGGTTGTTTCCCGAAAATCCCGTCAAATCATAATGAATGTCGGAAAAAAATACATGACCGATTTGAAATGGCTTCAATCAGTAGTTTTTTGGCGATAAAAATAAACCAAAATCAAATCTTGACTGCTAACCAACTAATTAAATCGTTTTAATCTGATTGCCGAAAGCATCATTATCAGGAAAAATTTTATTGGAGCAGCAACAAACAAACAACAAATGGACATGGTGCAAATGCACTTGGAACATTCAAACTTGCTCATCATCACGTGTTTATGGTATTTTCCCTAAACAAAAAAGAGTTGGAAAAACAGGAAACTGAATGATGATGATGACTTGTTGTTGTTCATTCATTCATTCATTCATTCATCCATTCATTGACATGGAAAAGGAATAAATCAATTGCAATGGTTTGACCTTTTGAACACCAAATATCGGAATATTGGGAAAATAAATTCATTTTTCTTTTGTCCTGCGGCAAAAAAACATGCACACATTTCGACATCTCATCTCATTCATTTATTGATACAGTGAAAGAGAAAGAGGTTGATGATTTTCATCACATTACATAATCACCATCAGCAAGAGGGAGATGACGAAAATTTGAATTTCAAATTTCTCATACAAAACAAATCGGTGTTGTTTTTGCAAAACCATTCGAAACAATTTACCGTTATATTCATCGGTGAGTATTTTCCCTGGAATCATCAGACACCTACATTTATTTTATCCAGATAAACACTGACGATGACTTGATGGTTGTAGCTGCTAGCAACACTATCAACAATAACAACAACAACAACAAACCAGACACGTATGTACACGCACATGTTGGAAAGTTTCCAATGTTCTTTTTCATTGACATCCAAAAATTGTATCTAATGCACACTCTGCGGAATGCTACAATACTAGAATACTACAATATTCACCATGATCAATATGCATCTATAGACTATAGTTGCCAAACCACTAACTATAATCATCATCGATTCATTTGATGAATTATATGATGATTAACACAACAACAAGAACGCCGGTTGGGTACGAATTTTGTTTTCACTATCTAATTCATCATCAAATGAATAAAAAACAAGACGACGACGATGATGATATTAGGGGAAATACTCTCTCTCTCTCTCTAACCATCGACAACAAGCAAAGGCAATAGTTTTCATGGATGGATCCCCTATAGTTGTTCATGTCAATATTACAATCATCACAAGGCGTCAGTATCGTTAGTCGTTTTTGTTTTTTCTTTCGATGTTAGTCTGTTTATGTTGTTGTTGTTGATGATGATGATGGAATGTTTGGAAAACCTGGAAGCCATTGGGGGAGCAGGCAATGAGAAAGAGAAAAAAAAGAAGAAAATACATGAACCATGGATGGAGGAATGGATGGATGGGATATTGATTGCAATATATTGCAATGTACATGAAAAGTGAAACATAGTACATACATGCAAATATACGGTGTATGAGTGTGTGTGTGTGTGGATTTTTTGTTTTTCCAATCAAAACACTTTTAGTCTTGAATCTTGAATTTATAAAAAGAACAAGACGAACAAGTGGAAGAAACAACTAGCATTAACGAACAAACAAACCATTAGCAATATTGTTATTGTTGCTGATCATCATCATGGTAAAGATCGTCGTCATCATTTTGTTGTTGTTTTTATCATCAACCAAATTTCAAAACACTGAAAAAAACCAAAACAAAAATTGAAATGAAACGAAACGAAAATAAATGCAGGGGGTGTTTTTCCTTTTTCCATTCACTTTTGGCTTGATTATTCGACAATGTAAAGACAACACACCAATTGGATTCAATCCTCGTGTAGCATCGATTCAATTCAGTTCAGTGATTCATTCGTGTTTTCAATAAATCTTTATTTCAACAATACTATCAACAGGTAAGCAAATCAATGTTCATCAAACAAAAAAAAAAATCACATCTTGTCAAAGGGAAAAATGAAATTTCCACAAAAAATTCCAAACCATTCGATTTGTGCTTTTTTCCGACATGATTGCTCAATCGGATCATCGTCATCATCATCATCATCATCGATATCTGAACATAAACATGGTGTTTTTTTCCGCACACAGAACATGTTAACCCAAAATAGCCGAATGTTTCTTCTAAATATTTGATGATGATCAAATCATACTTGTGAGAAAATGGCTGATGATGATAACAAATGACAACCGATAAAAGTACCAAGTCCAAAGTTGACAAACACACAATTGACAACAACAATGCTAACTATAACTGCATTCTGATAACCGACGAAACAAGGACAAAGTACATGGCCAAACCAGTGAAAAAATGAAAAAATCTTGCAACTTGTAGTTGACAAATTTTCTTTTTCTCTATCATCAATCAATCAATCAATCAATCATCCATCAATTAAATCAATTCGAACAAATTATTTGGCAAACATTCAAATCAATCCAAATGTATTTTTTTCATCCATTAACAAATAAACACAATCCTCTTGTTTTTTTTTAAAAAAATTGTCCATGATATTTAACGCCAACAGGAGGTAGGAGGTTCAATCCAAATCCTCACAACAATCGATAATGATTTTTAGTTTAATTTAGTTTAGTATTTAAACAGTGACAAACAAAGAGAGAGTAAAAAGTTTTTCCTTCTTCTTTTTTATTAACCACCATTGTCACATGATCCATGATCACTTGCAATCAACTCTAACTAACCACTCTTTCACTCACCACACTTGTTATCATCCAGATGTAAAGAACGAACCGAGGTTTATACGTGCGCAGTACTATACTGCCCTACGTCAATGATTGTATTCGGTATTTGGATTTTTTTCTGGTTTAAATTTATTGTTGTGTTGTTCATCCAGTTTCTGTATGTGTGATTTATGCATATTGAAACATGATTTATCCTTGGCCTTGATGTGATTTGATGATGATGATCATGTGTAATGTTTGTATAGACTATGGAATATGGATCCGATAAATCATTGTTGCAAAACAAACATTACTAATCATGATGAGGATGATACAAATCATGATAAGGAATTGGACATTTTTTCCGCACAAAAAAAATTCTTTTCATCATGTGAATCATCACCATCAAATCCAGGATCATCACACAAATATATAAATGTAAAGATTTATTTTCCATCAACCATGGTTAACTTGAGCTTTGACATGGTGATTATGAGTAATGGCCATGTCATTCGTCAACGTTCGAATTAGTTCTCGATACCCCGTCGACGTCGCTACTATCATTCGACCATTGCAATTATGATTTGAACGAAGAAAGAAAGCAAGAAAGAAAGAAATAAAGAAATTTCCGACCTTGGATTTATGTGATGATAATGTAATCATCATCATCGTCGTCGTCGTTGTCGTCGCAGTGTGTGACTACCACACAACAACCACAATGACGACGACGACGACCACCACCACCACCACAAATGATTATCAAAATCAAATGCGATCATTTTTCCATCATCATTAGTTTAGTTGTTCATGTATGTGTATGATGAAAAACGCATCAACTTGGAAAATTTGTCAATAACAACAACAACGAATTCATTCCATTGTTTTTCCCAAAATTAAACTTTTCTACCAACAATAATTGAGTAATTCTTTCAGTTCTTTTCTTTTCTTTTCTTTCTTTTTTGATTCGATTCAGGCACCGCAAAAAACACTTGTGATTGCACATGTGTATCATTCGATGTGATAATTATAACGATGTATCTCTGTCTCAATCAAGAAAAAAATGGCACTATTTTGGTTGGTGTATGAGTGTGTGTGTGTGCGTGATTACCAGTGAATTAGTGGTGGTGGTGGTGCTTTTTTTATTGCAATCAAAAATTTTTCATTCAACACTGAGGTTACTCAATTGCCTCATCATCATCATCATCATCGTCGTCGTCGTCATAACATGTTGATGATCATAAACAACAACAACAACAACAGCAGCAGCTATGTACGTATTGATCAACACAAACATCGAGTTGTATAGATCAAAATGGGTGATTACTAATAGAATGGATTCATCGCATCATCATCATCGTCGTCGAGCTAGATGCTAAACAACAACCATTTGCTGATACATTTTCATTGTGTGCGTGTGTGTGACATGAATGCAATGTTTTCGAATCTTTTCAATAAAGAATTTAATCAAACAAACACTTGTTGCTGTTTGCAAACAATTTAAATGGCTGACCAAATACCTCGTGATTGAATTGATTGATTAAATACGATAATTGTTGTTATTGTTGCTGATGGTTAATGTTTTTGTTTGTTGTTTGTTTCAATCACCACCATCATCATCATCATTACTACTATTATTATTGACCGTTGTAAAAAGTTCAATGTCGATCATGCCTCTCTCTCTCTCTCTTTCTCTGTGTTTGAGTATTATTAAAAAGGTGGAAAAACCTAATTTTTTCAATAAAAATTTGTAAAATTGAAAAAATCACATGTTTTTGAATGGAATTTGTCTTTTCCAATCATCTTTCTGCAGAGAAAAAATGAAATAATCAACAGCAGTTTCAATCAATTGTTTGTTTGTTTATTTTTAAGAAGCTTATTGAATTTGAAATTTTTTCTTTTCAATCAATCAACAGATTAACCGATGTCTTGACCATTTTTTTTTGCTTCCATTTCAAGCCATATCGATCTCAAATTTATGATTCTCAAATCACTCACTTACACTCACACAAATCAACAAGTCGATGATATCATCACGTGAATGGGATAATCAACATCATCAACATTTAAGTGATAAAAATCCAATACCATTTACTGCTACATTTTCTGCTTGTTTGGCCAACCATTGATTTTTATCGTCACCAAAATCAAAAGTCCAACGATGAATTACAATACCACAAAACAAGTACAAACGTAACTCATCCTCATCACTAATGACAACTATTATTATGAGCAGAACAAAAAAATTTACAAGTGTAACGGAGTTATTTAGTGAAAGCAAAGGAAAGGAAAGGAAAGGAAAAGAAAATTTTTATAAAAACCAACACCACCCCCTCTTGCTTCAGTTCTCCAAATAAGATAGATTTATCATTTGTGTGCGTCGACGATAACTTTGAAATGATCAACTACGACAACGACGATGGCGATGGTGATGATGATCCGGTTACCAACCAACTAATATTTAGCCAATACAAACTTGATCAAACACACACGTAGTATACACACAAGCAAGTTTTGTATTTGTATTTTTCAGACGATTGATTTTTGTCAATCGTAATTTTGTTTCTTCAATTTCTTCGCTTAGATATTCAACTGTGATCAACAAAGTGTAATCATCACCATTCACTGATTATTCAGAATGTTTTTCATTTCTCCAGAAAATTTGTTACATTCATAGTTTGTTTTGCTTTTTCTGTTTTTCTGTTTTGTTTGTTTTGTTTTGTTTTGTTTTGTTGTTTTGTTTTTTTTTTTTTTTTTTGAATGAAAAAATTATGTTGAACAATTTTCACTATAATAATAATTTACAATGTCTTTCCCATTGACCGCAACGACGGTTACATCAGCAATGACGACAATAACATCAGCTATAACAACGCAACAACATTATCATCTAAATAGTCACCATCATCATCACCATCACCATCCGGTTCACCAATATCTCAATCATCACCATACTACACAACATCCTCTTTCGTTTGATTTGATTGGTGGCGGTGGCAATGGTGGTCAACAACACCAACAATCCAAGAATACAAGAACGTTATTATTAGATGACCAACCACTAATGATGATGACGGCGAGGAATCAGTCCAATCATTTGATACAAATGATAAATTTTGACCCAAATAACAATAATAACCCAACTGTTGACCAAAATCAAGTGCCAACAATCATGTTACCCACAACGACACCGACGACAACACCGCCACCTCAACCACGCTCGATTGACATAAAACGCAATGAACACCGTACAACTGTACCGATTAGAAAACAATCAGTGTTTGTTGCACCAGCAGGTATATCATCCGCTATACAGCAGCAACAACAACAACAACAACAACAAATACATCATAGGCCAACCGATCAGGATATATCTGAACATATAAACAAATTGATTCAGGAAAATAAAGCAATCGTAGGCGAATCAAGTCAATTATCATCGTTGAGTCATGTTGGTGGTTTCTTTCAATCATCATCACCAATAATGATGGCTACCTCTTCATATGATGCATCTAATCATCTTCATCACCAACGTCGATCGATCACAAATTCATCATCACCATCATCAACTAGCCGTAACCCTAATCATCATCATCAACAACAGCCATATTACCCATTACGACGTCATTCATCATCATCATCATCATCATTATCATTAACAACAACAACAACAACAAGAACAACGGGTGATCCACATCAAAAATCGTTGCAATATTCTCGTTTACAATCAGCTTTATTGGGTGACAAATGTTTATTGTTGGAAAATGAAAATCAATCAACAAAGCTAAATGACCACCACCACCATCAGCAACAACAACAACAATTTTCGTTTCATCCATCATCATTATACATGACTCAATTTCCAACAACAGCGACAACAACCATTGCACAGCCATGGATCATGTCTGCAACGCCAACGGTTATTGGTTATGATCCACCATCATTCAATCATCATCACGATGTTATGAAAAAATATTCGGATAACCTTCTTTCAACATGGTCTCAACAATATGCAGCTGCTCTTGCTGCTTCTCCGGTACCAGTTTTGCCCACAAATCATACTACCACGGTCACACAATCTCCCACAATGAATTCATCATCTTCATCGTCACATAGCCTATTTCCGTCACTATTTGAACCATCACAACATCATTCACCATCATTGATGAAATTGACTGGACGTAGTGATATGTGCAATCAAAAATCCGTGATAATCAATGCAACATCATCACGTACTGGTACGATACATCAAAATTATCTATTCGACACACAAACATCAGCTGGAATGAACAACGGATCATCATCGTCATCATCATCATCGCCATCATCATCAACTGGTGATCCGAAAAATTGTTTAGTGAGAAATTTATTGCTCAATTCGAGTGGAAGCAATCCGAATGCCAATAACCAGAATTCGGTTAGCCAAACCAAGAATGGTTCATCACGAGCATTCAACAATGACAACAGTGGTCAGCAATCACCATCTCCAACATTGACTATTAATGATAATCGACCAATGGCGATGACTGATCATCATTCAAAAAATGGTCAGAAATGTATAATCAAACATCTTTTGCTCAAACCTTCATCGTCGGATAAAAACAGCAAGCATAGTGCTGAACCAACATTGATTTCAACAAAAACAACAAAAGCGACGACGACGACGACTACGACGACGACGACATTGAACAATCTATCCGATTCACATTTACCACCACGAAAACGAAGCCGTTGTTCAGTATCGAATCCTTCATTGAATCCAACATGTAATGCTCAACAACAATTGGAAACGACCATACAACAACCACCACCACCTCCACCATCACAACATCAATTACTACTTTCGCCAGCTATGCACACCTGTAAATTTTGTGCGGTTCCCTTTCGTCAGGAACAGAATCTTGAAATTCATCAGAAATATTATTGCTGTGGTGGTGAACAACAACAACAACAACAGCAAAAACAACAGGTTGTATCGGACAGTGAAACGAGTAACAAACATTCGGAATCGATTGCATCAACAACGTCATCGATTACAAAACAACAACCACAACAGCAGCAACAGCAGCAACAACAACAACAACGGGAACGTAAAGTATGCGTTCTGGAACGGCCATCAATCATAAGCTATACGGCCGCCATAAATCGACGACAAGATTCAAACAATAACAATGATGATTCGAACCAATTTTCCATTCCATCGTCATCTGCATCATATAATTTCGGAAATATTCTTAAATCCAAATTACTCTCCGGTTTCAATTCGGATAACATTTATGACGATGATGGTGATGATGATTATGATGATGGTGATGAGACAACATATCATTGTCCAAGACATGAAAAACAACATTCAAACAATGATGCTGAAACACGACAACATTCAACATCATCATCATCGATTGGATTGAAAAAACGGAAAATATCTGAGCCGGCATTTCGTCATTGGTCATCATCTAGATATTATGATTATAACAATGGTAATAATTGCTGTAATCTCTTGTAACCTCATGTAACTTCACTCATATAATCTTTTCCTTTCCATATGAACAGACACAAAACGAGAATCAGCCGTCAACGAATATCGAGACTCAATTTTACAAAATATCCAACAACAACAACATGAAACGTTGATACCGGCAATGGAGATAATACCAGCCTATATGCCATATTTGATGCGTCCACCAACCAAAATCACACTCAAAGGTCCAATATTGTTTCCAGTGTTGCAGAATCTACTCGACACTCGTACTAATTATGAATTCGCATTGGACAATGATGATAAACAACAACAACAACAACAACAAGTAACAACCAAGGATGATACGAAATTTATCGTCAAACAAAAAGAGGAAATCATACTGGATGAAATTGTCCGACAATTAATGGACGACATGTTGATGGAATTGGATCATGGCGAACAAATGAACCTATTGATGGCCGATCTATTGGAAGCTGTGGATCGTGGCCAACAATGTATGGAATTGGCGAAAAAATCATTACAACGACCAACAACGTTAGCGTTGAATTTAAATGATCATCAGCAGAAACAATTGTCGAATGGACGAAAACTATCGATACTGATCAATCAATGTTCAATGATAGACACAAATACTAATCACAACCACAATGGTAGTACTAACAGTGTTGACTGTGGTGATTTTGGACGACAAATAAAATTAATGCCATCCACCTTGATATCGCCGGATACACCAAGATCACAACAAAAGTACCAGCAATTATTTCTTGATGGTAACGCCTATTCGAACCTAGGACTAAAAGTATCATTACGGCCAACGTATTGTTGCATTTATCGCTTACAACCAATGTATGTTATGCAAGAAGCAAATCCACAATTGTCAATGTATTCACAATGGGCAACACATCCCGTACCTGAAGGACACGTGTTGCATACACTTGAATCACCTTGTCAATTATTATCAGCATATGATTCAAATGAGGCGGTCTTTCACCATCACCACAATATAACGCAAACAATGAACCGAACATCATCATCATCATTGACAACGGTAGCGACCGTAAATGTCGACAACGACGATCAGCCGCCAACCATAATCGTCAAGGAGGAGCAACACCAACAACACAAACAACAACCACAACAGCAGCAATCAACATCATCATCATCTTTGTCATCTTGCAAACAAAAGGGATCTATACAGGAATTTCTTGATACGGTCAAATCACGTTCAAGTCATATGATGAACAGTGATGTACTGAACCACAGCAAAACTTCATTCACAATCAGACTAACTGAGCGGACATTGAAAACCATCATCTGGTCAATCGATTCCGGTATTGTTGATCGTATTTGTGATTCCCTAACACGTATGCATTACATATCCACACATTCCAATTATTATCACCATCAAAAACAACAACAACAACAGCAACAAAAACGTAAATCGATAAATCAATCCTCTTGGAATCGATCACATCGAAAATCGTCACGTGTTTCATTTACACTTGTGACCACCACCACAGCACCAAACAATATGATTTTTGGTTCCGTGAACAATGAAGAAAACAACAAAACATCCAAAGTGAATGAAACAACAACAACAGCAAAAAGAAAAAATTGCTCGAATCAATCTGGAATGACTGGCAACATATCCAACAATCCATATCTAACGATGCATCCAATGCTCGGTCATTTGCCGGATAAACAAGCTGTAATGTACATCATGATGATGTCACAGATACCGCCGAAATTGGCGGCACCAAATGTACAGCAGATAATGTCGTCGACAACCACCAATTTGGCGTCAAGAAAATTTTCCGAATGCATCGGCGTGAAACAAAAACAATTTTATCCTCATTCACTATACGATGCTTGTAACAATGATCACTGGCACCGTTTGATGGCCAGTTCATCCACCAATGATGATGGCTCATTACTACTACCGAAAAGAATCAAAATTTTTGAAGGTATTTATTCATTCATTTATTCATTGATTCCTTTGTTTTTTTGCATCGGTTATAGAGGTTATGCAAACAATTGCATGTGTGAGAGAAAATGAAATGAAATGAAAAAAATGCAAATTATCGTTCTATGGCATGAAATTTTTTTTCACTTTTATTCACCCCACCATCAACTAAACCAGATGAATGAATGAATGAGTGAATGAATGAATGAAAATGGGCCAAGATTGTACATCATTTTCTTTTCTTTCGCCCATTATTTATTGCCTGCGCACACAGGGATGCTTTCTCTCTCTCTCTCTTTTGCTCATTGGACGATTATATCAATCAATTACAATTACAATGATGATCCATAGATGATGATGATGATGAATATTGACAGATTCTTAGGAATTACACATTACATATCCTTGGTGAATTATAAATTATAAATTGGTTTTTTTTGGAAAATTTCATTTTCCCACCAATTGCTGCACTATCATCATTCTTTATTTTTATTTTTTTTGTCTCATCAACTCTTTTTCTCCTATATACTGTGTTTGTTGAGGGCAACCTTGAAATGTAGTTTTTTCTTTTTCATTTTTTGACATATTGCTTCAATTGATCCAGGAACATAGTGATAGAGGTAAATGTTTGAAGCAATTGAAAATCTTTTTTTTCAGGGTGATGATGATTGAAGAAAGTAGCGAAAAAAATTCCTGGAAAAAATGAAAGCAAAGGAATGGATGTGAGAAACCCTTTGAGCACACACACACACACACACACATGTTTCACTAGTTTTCTTTTATCCCATGATCTCAATCATGATGTGGATCATTCTTGATGTTTTGGTTTTTTGTTCAACAATTTTTTTTTGCAACAGATGTGTTCTCGGTGATGGAAATATTCATAAAATTCATTTAAAATAACATTGTGTGCGGATCAAGGCCACACGTAATAAAATTACATTTGGTCCTAAAGAAGATGGTGTGGTTTTTTATGATGATGATTCTATTGAAAAAAATTTTTAAATTTCCAACTTTTTTCTCTGAAATCATCACATATAATAACGACCCTCAAATCTGTTTCCGCAATTAAAGTTGCTGTTTTTTTTATTTTGATTATCATACAAATCTAATCATTTGATTAACACAATAGAAAATAGATTAGGAAGGTGCCCATAAATACGTCATTTAAATCTGCGTGGATGTTGGCCATTTTTTAATGTTTGTGATTTACCAATACAAAAATAAACGCACACACAACGACAATAAAAAATGCCATCACTTGTTGCATCATTTTCATTCCTCTCGTTTTGTTGTTTGAAACCATATGGGACCATTATCATTTTGGTTCGTTCACCTCTCTTTCGGTCCATAGTGTTTTGTCACTACACTACTACTGGTATAGGAATCTAGGTCAACCTGTATTATGTACAAAAAAAAAATAATAAATTTGAGAATGAATAAACGACCTAACCAACCCCGTGTATGTTTCAAACAACAATGATTTTGATTTTTCTAAGCTCATCACTCTCAGCAGGTATCCCAAATGGAACGAAATTGATCATGAAGTGTTTCAGGAAAAAAACCTTTTCCTGTAGTTTGAAATTTAAATGATTCACATCCCATTCATTCGATGGCAAATTCCGATTGCATGAATCCAATGCAATTGAAATGTTTGCTTTTCTTTTTTGTTTCAAACAGAATGATTAGAATGATGATGATGATGATGTCTAGACTCAATCATCATCATCAACAACTTAAACAACATCAGATGGAGCAAATTTCATGAATTTGAAAATTTTCGAAAACAAAACTGAATGAATGTGGTTATTATACATACACATTTGTTTCGCTTGAAGCATTTCTTTCACCACATAGACATTTTGCCGCTCATTCTTTTTTTTTTTATTTAGCCAAATGGTTATCATCATTGGCATATGATCTATTCATTCCAAGACACAAACAAACAAAGACATAGACGGACTATTAAAGTGTCTAGCTGGCGCCGCACTGTCTGGCTCCAACAAGTCTGTAAAACGACGACCGCGACGACAATGATGATGATCGTCATTTCACACTCTCACTATATTATATGTGTCAGTCAAGAAATCGAGTGCTTGAGTCTTTTGAATTTGATTTTCATCTCCAATTGTTGTTGTTGTTGTTTTGCATGTTTTGCATGTGTCTGTTGACTTTAGTGGGTGTTATGAGATTCGTGGATTCGTGCGCGGCTTCGTTTCTTTCTTTTTTCTAAATTTTTTCCCATTCGTCACTTCTTTTCTGCTAAATTAGTCTGGTGTTGCGTTTGAACCAACACTGATTGATTGAACGAATCAATTCATTTAGACCACTAGCTATGCTGAGTTATGCTAGCTATCACTTTGCTTCATGATCATCATCATGCATTATTTTAGTTGATCATTCGAAGCAAACTTGTTCTATACAACAACTGTGTGTGTGTCGTGTGTGTTTATTTTGAAAAAAATTGTGTACAAAACAATCGAAAAATTGTCATTGTGAATTGTTCATATATTTAACTATATAACTAATCATTGATTTTTGTGATTTATGATTATCAATTCAGGTGGTTTCAAATCGAATGAAGACTATACTTATATTCGTGGCCGTGGTCGTGGTAAATATGTTTGTGGTGAATGTGGTATCCGTTGTAAGAAACCGTCAATGTTAAAGAAACACATTCGGACACATACTGATCTACGTCCATATTCATGTCGTCATTGTTCATTCGCATTCAAAACAAAAGGAAATCTAACCAAACACATGAAATCGAAAGCACATCACAAAAAATGTGTGGAACTAGGCATCCTACCTGTGCCAACATGCATTGATGATTCTCAAATTGATTTAGAGGCATTAGCTAAACAAGAACAATATGAACTAAATCGTCCCGATTCAAATTGTGCCACTAATCGATTGTTACATTGCTCAAATGATGACGATGAATTTGATGACGATGATATGTTCGACGATGATGAATTGGATGATGACGATCAAGGTAATTATATCATGATGGTGATATTTTCCAATCTCATTTCAATATAATCCAAATAGGTGTTCCAATCGAAACGCAACAACCAAAACAACAACCAACAAACAGATTGACCTATGTAGAACCCGGACAATTTGATGATGCCATCAACGATGATGATATGCTGAAACATTCATCAAATGCTGAGAAAAAACAAAAAACCGATACTAATACTAATAATCAAGTGGAAACGACAAGACAACGAAAAATATCCATTGTTGAAAGCGAACACCATACAATCCCGTCAACATTACCATCAATTATGAAATCAATGGTGGAAGAAAATAAAAATGAAAATCCACCACAAACACCACCAACCACAACGGCAATGACAACAGTTGGTCACAATGAAAATGAAACTGAGGCCATCCACAGTCTGTTGATATTATCATCGGGTGCAACAGCTTCGAATCGTGATGATTGTCCAAGATCATCATTAAAACAACAACCAAATGAATCAAAATTGACACAAAATTACAACAAAATTATGCAGCAACAACCACAGTCATCACTTGTTGCATCATCCAGTTTATATCCTGCAACAGCAAATCAACGATCTTTATCAAAATTTATGCCAGAATTTTATGGCTACGATACGGCCTTATTAAAACCGATAATAAATGATTCCGTTGATTCCATGAAGATAATGATCAATGGTCCATCACCACCTCTTCCTCCTCCACCACCACCACCACCACCAGCACCAGCACAATTACAACCACAGTCAAATCAATATCGTCAACCAATGAGTCATCCAACAAGTGTGATCATCACTAATCATCAATCGATACAGCATCATGCCCCAACAGTGGATACAAGTCCTAGAAAACGAATTCGTACAACATCATTGGGCGACTCTTCGATGACATTCGAAACGCCAAACATTATTGTTTCACCACCTGAACCATCGCCAGAAATATCATCAAAGTCGCCTATTGTTTTGTCAACCATCATTTCGAATGAATGTCCAAACGCAAACATTGTTCATCATCAATCTCAAAATAATAATAATAATAAATTATTGCAGAAAATTTTTTCCAGTGTTCAACAACAACAACCATCAGCTGATTCAAAATCAATTCATATGATGACAAAACAACAGCTTGTATATCATGGTCAACCATTACTTGTTCGGCCGTCATCATCATCATCATCATCATCATCACCATCACCATCACCATCACCATCGACAAACGCTGCTTGTTCACCAGTAGCATTACCACCGATTGTGGAACAATCATTGAATCGCTATGTTGTGGCTAATAATATCGCAGAATCTTCACATTCAACTCCACAACAAGACGAACCGATTGATTTATCATCGAAAAAATCATCATCCAACATTGGTGCTAGCAGTCTCAACCAACCTCAATCAAATAATGATATCAATCGTGCAACACCAGAAAAACCAACGAAAATATCATCGACTACTAAACTTGCCGACCATGTGCGACAATCATTTTCCCCATTATCACAAATGGAACCCTCATCAAACGTTGTCCATCACATTGATACTACGAATGGTGGTGGCCATCAATTGTATCAAAATGTCCGCCGTGAAGAATTTGCTCATCTAACACCGGGTATTCAATCACCACATTCATTGCCACGTGTTATCATGATTGCTAGTAATAAGACATCATCAACTGGTGGTGGTGGTGGTTCACAACAGCAACAATGTTCACCAGCATTAACCAATTCAGCAATGATGATGAAAACAATGGCCAAAAGTCCAACCAACTATGTTGATGGCGGCAAACCAACATGTCCTACTTGTATGAAACAGTTCACTAAACCGGAACAATTACGTTTACACTATAAAATCCATTCATTTGAACGTCTTTTTCGTTGTGAATCGTGTGCCGTAAGTTTTCGCACCAAAGGTCATCTCCAGAAACATGCACGTTCAGTATCGCATATGAATAAATTGAATATGAACATAACATTTGGCCGACCATCGGTGGATAATCCTCGTCCATTTAAATGTTCATATTGTAAAATTGCATTCCGTATACATGGCCATCTAGCCAAACATCTTCGATCGAAAGCTCACATCATGAAACTTGAGTGTCTGGGTAAATTACCATTCGGAATGTTTGCCGAAATGGAACGTAACAATATTAATCCAGGCCTCATTGATACTTCGGATTGTGGTAGTGCATTGGAAACACTACAATCATTGGCACAAAAGTTATATGATCCAAGACAAATGTGTTGGAACAAAAATGTCATCATTGATGATATCGATAAAAACAACAACAACAACAACAATAATAATAATGACGAATCGAGTAGTAGTAATGGTGGTTGCAATCAAGACGATTCAGATTCTGGTGCCATAACAGAAGAATATCCATATGGCGATGATGACGAGGATCATTCAACATCACCAGATCAAAAATGCAACAAAATAGCAACTACTACTACTACTAATACTACTAATAATACTGGTACTACTACTATGTTTGCATCATCGATTAATATGGCGCCTACAACCCGATCATCATCATCCACATTGAATGGTACCATTGCAGCGACACGTTCAAACACTTGTCATATTTGTTTTCGTCTATTCAAAGCGGCCAAATTTCTTCAGGTTCATCTTTACAGTGAACATGCTGATGAAATGAATAAAATCAACAACACTACTACTAGCAATACTTGTGACACAATGTCCCATTCCAACGGAAATGGTTGAAATGCTTTTGTTTGTAAAATATTTTTATGTTTGCAACGATAATTTTTTTTCATTTTTCCATTACCCACATTTGTTGATTCAATTTTAATTGCAATTTTTTTTTATAAATAAAAAAATTTCCTCACAACTCAAACTCAAACTCATTGGACTTTATTTATTTGAATGGATTACATTATACATAACATAATTATTATTTACATTTAGAATCAAATCAAGACCAATGTGGTCATGCTTTTTTTCAATGTCAATTTAGCAAATTGTGATTAGTAATTGATTGTTGAGAGTAAATGAAATGCATGATGATGATGATGGCGAAAAAGAAGCCGATTTAATATCGAACTACATTGTGCTTATGTTTGGCAATGTGTTGATCCAATAATGACCAAAATTTCAATAAATTTGCCCGATCCAAATGTCGTTTACTACGTGATAGTTCAATAATTTCCACCGACCATTTGGCCACATTATTATCCAATTTCATTTCATCAAATTTTAAATGAAATGCTTTTACTGAAACAACAAACAACAAAAGAGCAATCATGTAATAATATTCGAATGATAATTTGTTTATACTTACTTCGTGCGAAAATTTCCACCGGATTACCATTCCACGGCCAACCTTTGAATTGCCATGCTGGTCCTTGAACAAAAACGGCCACCACACGATTCCTATTCAACCAATCAATCAACGATTATTTTGTGTCTCTTTACATATAGCAACATACCATTCGTCCTGTGTTAATTTCAATGGATTGTCAATGATTCGATACGGAACAGTAGTGTTATCCGGTTTCCTTCTTTGTATGAGCATTTCATTTTCACGTCGTTGATCGCATTGTTTGGAATCCATGTATTTTAAATCTTGTAATATGGCCTTTGCATTATACATCGTAATCAGTGATGTATTCGTTGCCGGTATAATTATGATCGGTGTTCGTGAGGGCCGTTTCTGTGGCTTTTGATGATGATTACCACCATTGTTATTCGATACAAGTGCATTATTTTTCTGCATCAACAGACCGGTCACCGTTGAACCGGAAACGGTTTTCGGTGCAGTCGAACCTTCAGTCACACTTTTCAATGTAAGACCATGATATGTACTGGTCGTATCGATGCTGAAACCTAGTGCCGAATCATTTTTAGCAAATCGTTCCTGATCATAACGATTATATTGTTGCGCTGTTTGTTGTTGCTGACCATTATTCGCTAACGGTTGTGTTGATGGTTGTATTGGTGCAACACCATTGTTATTAGTATTATAACCACCGACACCCATTGGCTGGCCATTATTTACTTGCGATGATGTTGTCGACATTATAACTGACGATGTTGATAATGTTGTCGAGGAATTCAATCGATTCATTTGATTTGACGAATGTATGGAATTGTTTGCAGCACCAAGACCGCCATTACCACGATTCCTTAATGCATTATCTTCACGTGCTTTAATCGACTGTAATAGGAAAAATATTGGTTTCTGAAAATTTTTTCCCGATGATTGTAATACATTCGTTCGATTACGCCATACACGTTCTTTATTCTGAATTTCTTTGGTAAAATTTGAATCATATTGTAATAACACTGAATGATCGGCTGCTGTATTGTTCAGTCTGTATAGGTTATGGAAAATTAAATCAAAATCAAAATCAACTCATATCAAAATCGAATTCCTAATAATTACCCTAATGCTTGAGCACCTTCCAGATCGGTATCGGCATCAATGATGGTCGAACGTTTTTTAGCCAAACGTTTAGCTTTCAATGCGGCAATCTGTTCATTACTCATTGAATCACGAAGCGATGTTGTATTTGAATCACCAACAGCAGCACTGCCACCAACGATACCACCGGCCAAATTTGAACCATGTTGTCCGATCAATAGATCCGTTGGTAATGACTTTTTAATTTTCGGTGCATCTAACCGTGCGGCAAATTGTTTACGAACTTTTTCCATCTCATCCAATCGAGCCAATTTGCTTGCTGGTGGTCCATCTTGACCATCGATCGATGAACCAGTCATGCCGCCAGGATGACCAGATAGATTCTGTTGATGGCCACTTTCTTTATTCTATAGACACATGACAAAAAATGACTCATCACTGGTTACTCAAATTTAATAACTGACCAGCTGTGAAATGCTGATGGGCAATTCGATTGGTGCCGACTTGTCAATGGATGCCGATGTCGATGTCTCACCACTAAGATAGGCAAGTAAATCTTTACGATCCGGTCTTTGAACGACTGATGAATGGGCAGTTGATGATTAAAAAATCAATACATCAATTAATAACAATAATCAAAAACAAACCGGGAATCTCAAACGAAGCAGCCTGTTTAACATAGGTAGGATGTTGTAGATGAACATTACGAAGAAAATATACCAGACATTCGAGCGTATAATAATTTTTATTTGGTCCATCACGTGAAGAACTGATAAAATGTTCAACATGAACAATTAGAAATGAGCAGATGAATATATCAAAACAAACCTATAGATTAGGTAATTTGTTTTCGTTTGTTTGGGCCAGCAATATTCACCGAAACAAATCATTCCATCTCTTTCGACAATTTCTTTTTTACGCATATGATATTGTCGTAATAATGATAATGGGTCGGCCATGATTACCAAATGAAACAAACTACAAATGTGTCATACAAATTGAAATGATAAATATCAGATTGTTCAACAACAAACTGTGAGAAAATACCTCGAAAACAACACACACACACACATTGAAAGAAAATAAACAAATTGCCCGTTCATAAAGAATGTTACGTTGAAACAAATTTTCAAAATTCGAATCTTTTCATTTCCATTTACCATTCATTTAACATTTTCATTATCATTATTTGTTCATCATCCAGAATTTTCATTAAATTGAATAAAAAGTGAATCAACATTGAAAAATGACTGATAATAATAAACTTGATACATGGATGACAGAAAAAATTGATGGACAGAAAAAATTGAAACAAATTCTCAACAGTTATCACGGTAATCAAAAATCAAATGGTCGTCGTGGTTATTGTTTCGATACATCCGTTCTATCCAATCACCGAAAATATTTAAAACATAAAATTCGTTCACTGGAATCCGTGAATCAATCATCAACATTATATTATGAATTACCGGTGAATGGTGGATTCTCTTTGTTTACATTAGGAGAGAAGAATAAGGCCGTTGAATCAAAGAAAAAGTCAAAGCCAAAACCAAAATCAAAACAACAAACAAACCACAACAGTCATCAATCACCAACGTCATTACAATATTCATTGATTCCTCCAGAATCAAGTGAATATCTGCAATCAAACTATAATCGATCAGTTCATAAAAAATCTATTGGCCCGAATGATAATTCGAATCAAAAATATCCTGAAGTTTTCAGCAACAATTTCCAACAACAATCAAATTGGCCTTCATTCGATTCATATTATCAAGGCTCAGCAAACAATAATCCGAACAAGTTTGAACGAATCAATATCAATAATCACGATTATCCATATTTTTAGCCGTGTGAATTCATTTCATTTGATCATATGACTTTGGTGTATGAAATTAATCAATCATTATTGTTGTTTTTTGTTTTTTTTTTGTTTTTCGTTCATCAGCTACCAATAATTAACAAGTGATGCACCATATTATATTCACGTCGATAATCACCAAAAGGAAAAAATATCAAAAATTTCAACATTTCGAATGGAATTTTTTTATTTCAAATCATTCTACGATACCCATAATTACCCGAACATGTTCATTAGATATAAATAGAGGTATATATTTGTTGATCATCATGTATTCAATAACTCGCTGTGTATTATGCTTCTACTGTGCGTGTGTATGTGTGGTGTGTGTGTGTGTGTGTGTAATAGCCGCCATTTAGTGAAATCATCAGCTCAAGTTTCAAGAAACTGATTGTAATACAAAACAAAACAAAACAAAACGAATTTTATAAAATTTAATTTGGAATTATTCTGATGTTTTTGATTGATTATCATTATAAGCACTCGTACGGGTGAAATGGAAACGTAAATATTACTTGCAATCCCTAATATCACAACAACAAATCGATACATTTTTTCGGCATTCGTTTCGTCAAGTTTGTATTTATGATTATCGATTTTTTCTCCTTGATCTCATCACCATTACCATTTAGCTAAATCAATCAATCGATTCATGTTTGCAAACACAAGCACAAAACATGAGCACTAAAAGTAAAAGACAATCGGCAAAGAATGCTGCGGTGGCCATTGCATTTGATATTTCAACAAGATCGCCAACGAAAAAACAGCCATCAACAACAAAATCCAAATCTAAGCCGAAAAGACAGCCGAAAAATTCTTTGAACAAACCATCATCATCAAAATCGTTGTCAAAACAACGAGGACTAATCGATGGTGAAGATGTGTATGCAGTCAAACGTTTATTAGATAAACGTACAACATCCGATGGTCGTATCGAATATCTCGTTGAATGGAAAGGCTGGTCTAGTCGTTATAATCAATGGGAACCGAAAGAAAATATCATTTCATCCGAATTGATTAAAGATTTCGAAAATGAAAAAAAGCAAAACAATTCAACCACATCATCATCATTATCGTCATCCTCATCATCATCATCGTCGTCGTCGTCCTCAACGATAGGATATCGAAATCCAAGCCGGAAGCCGACATCAAGTAATAGAAAGAAAAATGAACAAAAAAATGCCCACAATTCTCACCATCGTCACCATCATAATAATCATAATACAAATGGACCACAGAATAAAAATGGTTTATCCATTGGTAAATTTGCAAATTTATACGCAGCAACAACGGTTGGTCCACGACAAGCACGACGTTTGAAAGCAGCAGCCGCAACTAAACATTGAAACATGAATATGAATCAATTTTTTCATCATCATCATCATCATTAAAAACAAAAAAACAAGATAAACAAACAGCATCGTTCATTCTATATATAATTCAAAGAAACCGGATAACCTTTTTCAAACAATTTGACAATCATCAGGTATTAACAACATTACGATGATGATTGATATTTTAATTTCAACATTATTATATAATTTATAATATATATAATCAACTAAAATTTTGTCATCATTCACACACACAATGTTTGTTGAGATGAACATGATCATTACTTCTTCTATTGTTTTCGTTTATTATTTTTTTTTTTTTTTTGTCGAAACGAATGCAAAATTATAACAAACATTGTATTATAATGGTAATCAATGGTTTTTTCATAAATAAAAATTGGAATTGATTTTTTTTGTCATTGAAATCATTGAAATATAATAAAATGATTAAGAGCCAAAAGAAAAATGTGAATGATGTTTCAACCTGTGCTTGATCACTCATTTTGTTTGTTATCAGTTTCCATTTGGGTTTCATTGCCATCAAATGTTCCGACGTTGAAGTTAGTCTTTTTAATGTGATTTTTAACATACCTGGGTGTTAATCATTTTGATAATTATTTTGTAGGTACACATCAAATACAATAGAGGTTTGTAACAATCAATCACAATCAAACAGAATGTACAATAAACATTCATTGGAAAAAACACCCAACATTGGTGGCGTGGTAACGTTAAATTTTTTTTTATTAATTAAGATCATTATCATTCATAAAACGCATGTTTGATTGAAAAATGACGATAAAAACCATTTTCTCTATGACAATATGTAATTACCGTTAATTTGCGTTATGTGCTTATGAAAAAATAATCTATCAAGACTAAAAGATGGTACAGGTACAGACATTAAATAAAATATATGTCAAACAAACTTGTTGGTTAGGAAAAAACCAGAGTCAATATTGATTGATTGAATGGTCAAAATTTTGCCATACGAAAACTTTGTAAAATTTTCGTATCGCGTAATGATAATGATAGGTCTTGCATGAAGAATTGCATGTAGTTTTGATCACGTTCAGTTATTGGCCGTTTAGATTCCACTATTAATGACAATGTCATATCCGGATCTGGTCGTGTAAGAAAATATGTGCCATTCAATAGAGTGGATAATGAATTAATCGAACCATGATGATTCGAATCAATTGTTGTCGTTGTGGATTGTTGCGGTCCATTACGATCATGTTCGATAACAACCACATCACTATTATTCAATTCATTCGAATGACTTTCCATTATCATTATCAAGAATGGATGACGATTCATATTGGCTTCCAATGGATAGCAATAAATTATTGGCAATGGACTACGACCTACGAATTGAAAGTAAATTACAAAATTCTATCCATCTCTATCGCGATATGATTACCTTGAGCAATAACCGAATCAATGTGTGGCGCACGATAACCGGCTAATGAAGCATTTGATTTTCCCTGTATATTCCATACAAGCACAATGCATGATTGAAAATCTGAACCAATTTTACGTATAAATTGAACAATTCTCGAATGAAAATCACAAAACTGATTGCTGTGATTACCATGTCTTGCAAATAGATTACGCATATAATTATCCGTTTGTTGATAATTTGATGTTGGTGAATATTGCGATTGATTTATCAGTGAAGATAAAGAATTTGTCAATGTCATTGATTGTATTATGGTCGATGATGGTGATGATGATGTAGCAGCAATAGTTGTTGTCGATGATGATGATGATGATGATGATGGTCCACTTGATTGAATCGGTGTCAAATGAATCATCAATAAGGAATGAAAATAAAAACTATATTTTGACAATAAAAATAATTTAAATCGATTGAACCATTGAATCAATGATGGTATCGATTTTGAATCCAACAACACCAATGATGAAGATCCGGAATCATGTTGCTGTTGTTGTTGAATGGTACGAAATAGAAATTTTGTCGATGTTGATGATGATGACGATGAAGATGTTCCGGTAGTAGTGTTTGGATAAACAAAATTCGGTGATAATGGTGAATATGGACGACCACCCATAGTATTTATATTTGCAACACTAGGGCTCGAACTAGTTGAATCTGTCAATGGTATCTGATTATTATTCTGTCCACTACTAGCACTGGTTTGATTTACTTTAGCTTGTTGACCACCTGTTGTTGGCGGCAGTGAATTTTGCCGAAACGATGGTGGTCCATTTACAATGACTGCACTGGATCCAGCATTACCGGCTACCATTGATAAAAGCATTTGATTTCCAATGAAAAATTCTTTCGGGTTAGCTAAACGACCAATTTTATTATGTGCTTCTTGTAATGCGAATAAACTTTCTAGATAACGCCATTGCTGTATTGATTGATGGCCACGAACTAACGCCAACATTATATCACATTCAAACATGAACATTATTTTCAATCGAGTCAATACCGGATGATGAAATGAATCTTCAGCACGTGAATGTATATCATTTAGGGTTTGTAAAAAATCATCCAATTGAAGGAATTTATTGCTAATAGTTTGCTGCTGCTGCTGCTGTTGTTGACAATGTTGATGATGGCTACCAGCGACCGTAGCTAAACGTTCATAAAAATCAATCATTTCGACACGAACTTTACAATAGATAATTAATTGACCACATAAATGTCCAGCAAATTGATCCAAAGAATCAAGATGATTGAATGAATCCAAATTCATCGGAAGAGCTGGTGGTGGTGGTGGTGGTATCGATGATGTCAGTTCTTCCGTTGCAAGACTTTCGAAAATAGGCACGTTCATTTCGGATGATTTTGTCTGATTTGAATGGCCAACATTATCTACTGAATGTGTAGAAGAGAATCGACGAAATAATTTAGAGAAAAAAGTGCTTTTTGTTGTATTTTGTGATGATTGATCTCGAGCTAAACTAGATGACTGAAGATTTGCGTTCGTACCAAATATTGGCGATTGTTGTCGGCTGCTGTTTTCATTGTCCACGGCTTCAATAAAATCGATACAATCAAGTGCCTCTTTGGCTGGTTCACTATCATCGGCCAGAGCCTCTTCGACAACTAGATCGGCAACATCATTAATCGAACCGATTGAACCACCAATCGATGCAACTTGTTGTTGTCCATTATTAGAATTTGAATGAATTGGCGATGACGATGATTGAAATGGGAGTAGATGAAAATTATGTCGTAAAAATAATTGATTAGATCGTTCTTCCAGACGTTGAAATTCAATTTTCAGATTATCATATGTTGATTTCAACCTAGAATTAAACAAAAAAGAAATGAGAACATTTTGAACAAACATTTTGAACCACTTACAAATCTTTACGTTGAAATACTTTACTTGAGAAAAATTGCAATGTCAAGTAATTACGATCAGCAATGATTAATTGTGCCAGATAGTGTAACATCGATGTCAATATTGAATGTGAATTTTTGGCACGAAATTGATCACGTTCATGTTCAATATATTCTTTGGCCTTATCCCATTGATAGGTTATATGATAATCGAAAAATCGTTCCAAAATTAATTCAACATTTTGTATGGTCGAATGAGTAGCCAATGTTAACGTCGAGTGTTGTGCATTATTCTTCTTACCTGCCATTATCATCGTGTAAGATGGTCATGATCGATTAATTCTTGAGAATGAGAATCATTTTCTCAGACAAAATAAAATCAACAAAATACAACATTGATTCGATCTGTTTTCTTTTGTTTTTGTAAATATAAATAAACCTAACATATTACGTATTATATGAATAAATAATCCAAGAATCCGCGGATTCATATCACGTGAGAATCCACATGGTTTGTTTTTTGAAACTTTATCAGATTCTTACATCAAAGAATGATTTTTAAATTTCATCCAACTAAATAAAATAAAATAAAATGTAAGTTTCAGTGAGTAAATTTAAAAATCAATTACATTGTTATGGATTTATTTTGGACAGGAATCCAAAGAAAATGTCTCATCATCATTCTAATCAACCATCGAAACGGACAAAATCAAATCATGATAATAATGCAAAACAGACATTGGTGATACCAACAGGAACCAAATGGTATCGACAAAGAGTTGTGGATAATATTGGTCCCAATTTAAATCAATCATTGCGATCAAGTCATGATCATGTGACTGAATTACGTGCTGAGGCAATTAAATTGTTAAAATGTGACTATTATATTTATGATCAACAAAAACAAAACGGATCAAAAGCACAGGATTTTGAATGGATCAAAACGGTATTATCGAATGGCACCGTACAGGATAAATTGGCAGCATATACCGTTCTCATACAGGATTCAATTGTACATAATCTTCGTTCATTAGAACAATTGATACGTTTTGTGAATGGAAAAGGAAAACGGGAATGTATAATGGCTATCGACACGGTACGTGATCTTTTCATTGGTGATCTATTGATTCCCAATCAAAAACTACAATCATTCGAACAATTGATCAACTCAGCTGATCAGGATTTCCTTGTCACTAATGATAACATTTATCGACGCAAATTCCTAATTATCGCACACGTTGAAGATCAAATACGTTCATTTTATCGTCGATTTTTGGAACAATTAGTTCAATGTTCACATGATACACTGGATACGTTGAAAATGAAATCCATTCGAACCTTGTATGATTTATTCATAAACAATCCGGAACAGGAAAAGTTTTTATTGGAAAATTTGATCAACAAATTGGGCGATCCAACCCCACGTATAGCATCGACGACGGCACGATTATTGGCACAGATTCTTCAACACCATTCACAGATGAAAACGATAATCGTGAAACAAGTTGAACGTTTGTTATTTCGTCCAAATATAACTGCTCGCACTGAATATTATTGTCTTTGTTTTTTAAGCGAAATCATTTACCAATCAAGTGTTGATCGTCAACTAGCCAATCATGTTATACAGATTTATTTTGCCATTTTTACTAAATGCACGAAATTAGGTCAAGTGAACAGCAAAACAATGTCCGCATTATTAACTGGGGTAACACGTGCATTTCCATATTCGAAACTTGATTCGGATATGATTGAAAAACATTTGAATACTTTCTATAGACTAATACATTATGTTAATCGCAATACAGCCATACAGACATTGTCATTAATGTTTCAGATGATTTTATTCACCCAAAATGGTTCATTAACTGATCGTTTCTATTCATCATTGTATCGTTTTCTATTGGATACAACATTGGATCAATGTAGCAAGTTGAATCTATTGTTGAACATTATTTATCGATCATTGAAACATGACCCGATCATACCTAGAGTACGGGCATTCATCAAGCGATTGTTACAGGTTTGTTTACAATTTTCGAAAATCAATCATTCTTTTTGATTAATTAACATTTATATTTAACCTCAACAGCTATGTTTAAATTCATCATCATCATTTGTAATAGCCATTTTGATTCTTATTGGTGAACTGTTGAAAACAAAAGAAGGATTCAAAATTGACATTGTCCCTATGAGTGATACAAATCTCAACAAAGGAGAAGATGATGATGAGAAAAACTCAGAGGGCCAAATTAAATCCTGGGTCTATGTTGATTTAAAGGACAAAACGAAGGATGAGAACAATGGAAATGATGAGAAATATAAATTCGATTGTCGTAATCCATTATATGCAAATGCCGATCAAGAACCGTGTTGGGAATTGTTTGCTTTACGAAATCATTTCCATCCAACTATACAAATGTTTGCCCAGAAAATAATCAACAACGAAACATTCGAATACGATGGTGATCCATTGGAAGATTTTAGCCTCAAACATTTTTTGGACCGTTTTTCATTTAAAAATCCTAAACGTATTGATGATGATGATGGTGGTGGTGATGTTGGAAAAGTTTTCAGTCGAATTACAAACACATCATCATCATCCTCATCAACCATGAATATCAATTCAAAAGATTATGTCGAACAAAACGAACAACAGATACCGATTGATGAACGTTTCATCTATAAATTTTTACAGCAAAGAAAACTGATGAAAATGGATAAATTGAATGACGATGACGGGGAAAGTGATATTGAATCGGTGACCAGTCTAGAATTTAATGACTTGCTTGATAATTATGAACAATATATCGGTGATGATAGTATGGATTTCGCTAAAGATTTACAAACATCTAAAAAGAAAAAAAAGTCTATGGAACAAAAACAACCGATCAATGATGATGATGATGATGATGATGAGGCTGATTTTGATGAAGAATTTGATGATGAAGATTTCGATATGGAAGATTTTGACGATGACGCTGATGAATCAATTCCAAGCGACACCAATCAAACTGATGATGATGATGATGAAGACTTTGAACAACCAGCTGTACGTAAAGAAATAGGCAAAAATCGTGCACGTAATGCTGCACCATTCAAAGGTAAACATGGTTTTTCATCCATTACAAACGATATATTTGCATCGGCCGAGCAATTTGATCATTTACTTGATCAAAATGATACCGATTCGGACTATGAAATGGCCATAGCTGATGACGATGATACGAAATCGAGAAAATCAACAAAAAATGTCAAACGAAAGAAAAAATATCGTCCAAATCTGCGACGTATGAATAAACGAATGAAATGAATTTTATTTTATTTCATTTTTTCATTGCAGTGTTGTTGTATACATATGATTATGATAATATGATATACGAAAGGAAAAATGAATAAAAATGCAACAATTATCGATTGTTTTATATAAATGGATAATGAACAAACGTTTATTGTTACAAATGTGTCTCTTCATATCGTCGATTATGATTATGATGACCATTGTCAATAACAATCGATGATGATGATGATGACGATGATTGATTTGACGTTATTGTTGAATTCTGTTGTTGTTGTTGTTGTTGTTGAAATCGAACAAGTTTCGGTAGTTTATCCGATGATGAACCATCATAAATTAGATCATGGTGTGCCATTATTGTTGTGGTCGATGATGATCCACTAGTTATTGATTGAAAATTTGTATTATTTCTTAATGAGGATGATGATGATGGACAACAGCTTGAAGATGATCCATCGTCATTTGTTCGTAATGATACGGATCGAATTAGAATTTTTTTTACAACTGGCTGTACATTGGTTGTTGTTGCAGTGGCTGCAGTTATTGATGATGATTGCACTGATAAAGGCACTGATGATGAATTTGAATGATCAATCACCATTGCTGTTGATGATGATGATGGAGGTGGTGATGGTGTCGATGATGAACCTAGTGAACCGAATGATGAGAAAAGATTCTTAAGAATTTGTCTACGAGATGATGTAGTGGTGGTGGTTGTTGTTATAGTTGAACTCGGCAATGGATCCTTTGTTTGTATCATATCAGTCAAATTACTGGCCGTTGTTGTTGTTGTCGTTGCAGTTGGCTTTTTTGATGAGAAAATTCGAAATTTTGAATCTGTTTGTTCATCTTCCTCAACGGAATCATCATCATCGTCTTCCGTTGTGTCATCATCATCATCATCATGGGCATAGATGCAGGATTCATCATCATCGTCAAAATCATCGATAACCATTTCATCAATGGTTAATTTTTCGTGTTCATCTTGTCGATCAATATCATCGTTTTGTTTTTCAATTTGATTTGAATCATTTGATAAAATTATTGTCGGTTGTATGTTGATTGAAATTTGTCGTTGTCGATTATTATTATTACCATTTCCATCATCATCATTATCACAATGATGAATGATAATCATTGATGATGGTGAAGAATGTAAAACATCACCTTCTCTTTGGCTGTCACCACCACCGCTACCACCACCTTCATCAATCTGATTTGATGAACCATCATTTGCCATTGATGATGATTTAATCGATTCATCATTGTATCGACTATAATGACTATCAAATGTTGTAGATTTTTTTGCTGTTGTTGTTGATGGCGATGATGATGATGGTTTTAAAAAATTTGTCATCATTATCGTTGAATCCTATTCGTGTATGAACATCAATTAATCAAAAGAAAGAAAAAAACAATAAATTAATTAATTCAAATCAAATAAATTTCAAAAAAACGAAAAAACAGCAATAGATCAAATTGACATGAGACATTCATGTCATCATTGACAATTTGACAAACATGATTCGATTCTCATGGGAATGGGAATCTCCTTTTATTTCATTTGTTTCATTAATGTTGGCAAACTAAATGAAAAATGATAAAATATAATAATAAGTGCCTATTATCTCATCAACAAAAACAATAACAACCATCTAGATCGGATCAAAAAAGATCAATTTGATTCTTTTTCTGTTGCTCATTCTTATTGAATTTGTTTTCAGCAAATCACAAAAATGTCAATTATACATGAATAATAGTATGCAATACGAATTTAAGGAAATAAAGATAACTTACTAAATTATTTTTTGCTCCACTTTTTTCATGTTGTTGTTCCGATTCTGTTTCAAATTTTCTCATTGTTGTTGTTGGCGTCATCATCATTTGTTCGAATAACATTAACCTTGATGATGATGGTGGTGATGATAAAGAATTATTCAATGGTCGTTGTAATGATAATGGCTGTTGTCTACATTGAATTGCCAATGAATTGGGTCCACTAGCAATACCAGCAGAAGCACCAATAATCGATTGTGATGATGGTGACAATAATGACGATGATGGTGATGACCGTTGTTGTTTTTGAGTCATAATACGATTATTATTCAAATTTGAATTCAAATTCATGCGACGATCTCGATGTTTATTATATGATTTTGAATTCGAACCACGTCCATCTCTATTGGTTGATGTCGATGATGATGATGAACTACAACCACCACCAAAAATATAGGCACTGAATGGATCTAATGTCTGGTGTTTTATGTAATATTGAATGGCAATTGTCAGTATGGCCAATAGATAAAAACTTAATATTACGCCAACATATATCACGGCATTTCTAGCAGATTCACTATTCGTATCAATTATCGCATGAGTATCAACTACAATCGATGGTTGATGATGGTGATTATGATGATGATGATGATCACCATTATTGATTGCCGTTATCAATATTGGATCATTACCATCAATCGAATTTATCATTGATGGTGATGATGCAGAAGCTGTTACATCATTGTTAATTGTCGATGATGATGATGTTGACATTATCATTAAACGTTCGGATGGATTTAATTCAGTTCCGCCAATTGCCGGTGATGATGATGATGATGATGATGATAATTGTCGATGTTGTTCATCTTGTGATCTAACAGGTGATACAACAATATTTCTATTATCATGGTTGAATGTATCATATCCATTATCATCGTTCATCGTCATTGTTGTTGACTGTCGTTTTCGTTGATTATCATTATTTAATAAATGCAATAATGATAAATTGGACTTCCGTTCATTATCTTTTATTAAATCATCATCATCATTATTATTGTGAGCTTGTTGTTGTTGTTGTAAATTGGCTGTCGTTAATAATTTTAGACAATTATTTCTAAGCCATTCGATTAGACGATTTTCATCATTACTAGAAATTGTCATTGTCGATGATGACGTTGCCATAATTATTATTTTATTTATTCACATTCATTCACTAAAATGAGGTGGGATGAATCTAAATATAGAAAAATAAAGAAAAAAAATTAGAATTCGAATACAAATTGTGAACAACATTTGACAATTTGATCAAAATAATCACGAGTGAAGAATGATGAACGGACTTTGATATCGGCAATAAAACCAATCTGATAATGCAAAACAAAGATTCGGTTCGAATCACATACACACACACATGTGTACACAGAAAATAACATTAACAGTTGTTCATAAATTTTGTTACATTTTTTCCCTCATCCGAAAAATTGACGAAAATCCTCATTGAAATAATAAAGTTTTATGTAATGGGAAAAAAAGCCGATGATTTGAAGCAAAATTCAATAACAATAAGATAAGGATTTTATTATCGAGAATTGTGTCTGTTTGTGTGAATATAGAATATCATGCATTAATCATGCATGGTTATTCAGTTCACTTCAACAACAACAACAACAACAATCATCATTATAATAATCCAATTTGATGAGTGGATGGCGAAAAAAATTCTTTGCTGATTTTCATCATCATTAACAATCGCAAATATTCTATTCTATTATACACAGCAACTATCTCTTGAGAGTCAACATCATCATCATCGACATTATTGGCTTAATTTCGAAAGTAGTGATGTGATGTGAATATGGGAAGAATCGATGATGAATCAATTTTGGCATTTTTTTCGGTTAGTTTGGTAAAGAGAAAGAAATCTCAAGAGAGACAGATAGACAGAATGATTACTTGCAACAGGGTTGTTTGAATATTTCGGTTTTTTTTAAATAAATGGGTGGAATTGACGTTCGACGGTAATTGTCAAGTTGAATGAAAAAAAAAATGCTGAAAGAAACAAATTTTCCAACCATTCTGTTGTTGTTGTTTGAAAACGCATTTCATTTGTTGATGCTTATGATGATGAAATGGAAAAAAAATTTAAATTTTTCCCCTTCATCTCCTCTCTTCAAATTCCATTGGGGACCGAGAACCATGAACAAGTGAAAAA
Source organism: Dermatophagoides farinae (assembly GCF_024713945.1). Classification (NCBI taxonomy): domain Eukaryota; kingdom Metazoa; phylum Arthropoda; class Arachnida; order Sarcoptiformes; family Pyroglyphidae; genus Dermatophagoides; species Dermatophagoides farinae. Next base: position 3,541,219 of record NC_134685.1, on the reverse strand, counting down.
TGATAAAAAATAACATGATGTAATGATGTAATGATTATTGCTTTCGGCCAACAACCACATTACCACATTATAATCATCACGTATAATTTTAACTTATTCGAAATAAGAATCTTTTGTTTCTTGTACATGAGTTAACAGAGTGAATGAATTGAATTGAATTGAATTGTGAATGAATGTCGAAAACTATTATTATTCTGAGAAAAATAACAATAATACTTTTCACCAGTTGGTTGGTGGCGAATGATAGTTATGAAGTGCTTTTTCTGCTTCTCTCCACCATCTCATCCATACTAAATATCATAAATTTGACTCACTTAATGAATGAATTACAAAGATAACAAAATCGATCCATTTCAAGAATCAGCACTTGAATGTATATTAAATACAAAACAAAAACGTGGAGAAAAGAAATCTTGGAATTTTTTTTGCTTGTATCATCATCACATTAATAATGATGAGATAGATAGGGAAAGATGATTTTCATCTTTAAAACACACTCATACACACACAAATCTTGATGACATTTTCTTTTTTCAATGATGATGATCATTATTCAGACGTTATTTAGCTACTAGATTTTCACAAGATTAACCCCCTTTGCACCATTATATAGAGAATAATCTTGGAACCATGCAAGGCATTATAATGTAATTTGTGGACATGGACAAACATATACTACAAACAATTCTGTCCAGTATAATGTGACTTTTGTTTGTTTGTTTTTCTCGTTGAATACATTTTCGATAAACACACTATTCAATTACCACACAGTTGAATTCAGGCAATTTTCGTTCATTTTTGGTGATAAGCAAAATCATACAAAAATAACCCCGTATTTTTAAATGATAAAATTTCTCATTCCAAAAAAATCACGAATCAAACGGGAAAAATTCTATCGACTACGATTCAATCGATCAATCAATAAATGGAAAGAAAGCGAGAGAGTGACGGCAAAATCAAATTTGAATCTATATTTATTCGTGAATCTAAATTCCATTTCCATTTCCATTTCCATTTCTCTCTCTCCCTCTCTCTTGTTATATTTGAATTTGATTTATTTTTAGAAATTTCCTTACAGGTATGCGTGCGAATTCGTGACTGGAAACCATATTCGCATATATTTGTGAATGGAAAAATCGAACAATTGATTTTCGTTTCTGGTTCATAATACGTGATTTTGTTGTGAATATAAAATGAAATGATGGAGAAATTAATCAACTACCAAGTACAAAGATCGTCGATTATTATTTAGACGCTCGGAATGTAATCATGTGTAATGGAAATGAATTGGAAAATTTAATTTAACAGAGATACGTCTTACAAGCGAATCTGGTATAAGACATAGATACTTGAATGAATGGTTTGTTTGTTTGGTTTGGTTTGGTTTGGCTTGGTTTTTTCGGAAAAAAACCTTTAAAAATCCAACCGATTTTGTTGCTAGAAAACTTTCATTTTAAAACACAATTTATTCATTGGAAAATTCCTTGAGTGAATTTTTTAAAGCAAAATGAATCAAAATCAATTGAAAAGTCTATTGAAAGAATCAAAAGAAAAAGAAAATCCAAAGAAATGAACATAGTATTTTTTTGTATATAAATACCATAATTATTCTGAAATTTTGTGACGATTACATCATTCATTTACATTCAAAGATGATGATGATGATAATGATTACTTACAATAACAACGACGACGACGACAACAACACATACATGACATACATTTAATTAGCATAATAAATTTCGTTTAGTTTAAAATAGTTTACTTTAAGCATCATCACCATCATGTGAATTTTTCTTGCTAAAAATTGGATAAAAAATACTGCAATGAAATGATTGGAAGATGAACACACAAACACACGAAAAGACTTATTTGAATTAGATTTGATGAGGAAAAAAATGTTCATTAAATGAAAACTAAAACTTTTCTTGAAATTTTTAAGATTTCCAGTAGAAAAAAGAAACAAAAAATTCCGTAAACTGATATAGTTGGTCTCTTCAACTAACCAAATCTATACTAAGTGGTTTGGTTATCTTCGGTTTTTTCTCTGCACGGATCGATCATTTTTGGGAACTTTGGTTATTTTTCCTCATCATCATCATCATCCATAGTAGTTAGTTATGGGGGAGTAGTGTTAACGAGCTACTTCCTTCGCCCATCCGTTCGTCGAGAAAAAAAATTCAAATTTTTATTCCAAATGAATTGATTGGTTGGCAATTGAATATCCATACACACACACACACACACACATACACAAGCACAGATAGGTTGAATTTTTTGGCTCATTTGTTTCTTCGATTATACAAACCCTATATACAAATCATCATTCATCATCATCAACAACCAGAAACAAAAATTGGCAAAAATTCCAGGTATCCAAGAAAAATAACTGCTCAAAGTTTTGACCTGCGTGTCAGTGCGAGAGAGATAGAAAGAGAGAAAAATAGCAACAGCAACAAAACTTTAAATTTGCATGAATGATGAATGTGTTTGAAAGCAAAGCGGAAACATTCATTCATTCATTCCTTGATGATTTGCATTAACAGTTATTTTTCACCCTATGTGTGTTTGTCATGTATTTTATTTTTATTTTCTTGTCATCTGTTTATGTGTGTGTGTGTGTGAATGGTTGATTGAATAAACATTCAGGTCTGTTTTTTCTTTTTTTGATTTTCATCTCCAATCACACATCATATTTTCTCATGAGAATTTGAAAAATAAAAATTCCTAATAAGCAAAGAAAAAATATCGAATGATTTAAATATCAATTGATTGATTGATTGATGATGAAATAATAATCCCAATATAGATCGGAAAACGAAAATGGAACAAAAACCATGGAAACATACATGCGGAAAAAAGTTTTGGAAAAATCAGAATGAAGATGATTTTGATGATTAAATTATTATCTTTTCTTTTTCTCTCAATTTTAATACCTTTTCCATAGACAAACAAACAAACACATTTGTATGGATTCCCAAATGGGAAATGCAATCATCGTCACCATTTTTTGCAGCCATCAAATTAGTTTTTAGCAGAGAGATGTGGATCTTTTTGGAACAGAAATGAACGATTTGAGAAATGCGGGCTAGATACGGTTATTTATGTATTTATGTATCCATGTGAAGGGATACAAGCGTTAAAATCGGGGTAACCAATGAATATTTTCAATGAAATGAAATGGAATGGAATGATGACAGAAAATTTCGAAACATTTCAATAACAAGAACAACCATAACGAAAAAATCCTATCAAATTAAGACAGCAACCAAAAAGAAAAAAATCTACGAATCCCATCATCATCATCATCATCATCATCGATGTTATTGAATGATTAATTGATAATTTGACAGGAATTTGCCCTGAAACACACAACCTCACCACCTACCGAGATTGCCCTTGATAAATACTAGCACTGACAATTCTTTCATATCCATCCATCCACACACACTATATAAATGTTTCATTGTGTGAATCAGAAAAATAGCAGTAAAGAAAGAAAAACAAAAAATCGATAGTTTGATTAGTAAAAGTGGATGCAATAAATTAATGCTTTAAGGCTATCTATATATTGGGTGAGTGGTGAAATATTATAGTTCGACAGAATGTTCTCTCTCTCTCTGTGTGTGTGTTGTGCAATAATTATTCATTAAAATTGTCAATTGTCGTCATTGTTGTTATAATCTGTGATTTCATTGAAAATTTTTGTTGTTGGTCGATATTAATTCTGGGGAAAATTTTTTCCTCCATGCTTTTTGTTTATTGATTCTAATTAAGTATGTCTAAATCGATATTGTTATTTTTTCGTTTTTTGTTTTATTTCTTTGAAATTACTCAAGCATATCTGAATATAAGTGATATCGACATTTAATTCATTCATTTTCACTGATGAAATCAAGATGATCATTGTTATTAGTTTTCCCATTCTTGGATAAAAAAATGAATTGAATAAAAAGAGAATCGATCCAGGCAAATCTCTCTCTCTCTCTCTTCATTTCGAAACAAATGACAAAAATCAATTGAGATGGCCAAAACAACAATAACAATAACAATAACAACGTCAATATTGTCCAATCGAATCAGATCAATACATTTTCATATAGATAAAAAATAGTCAAAACATTTCAAGTTCAATTTGAAATACAATTCTTGAATGGCCATACTTTTCATATATAAAACCATGCACACAGGCAGACAAGAATTTAGTGGAAAAGTGAAATAGCATATGATGAGAATATGACAATTGAGGGGAAAAAAGATAATAATAATAATGATAACAATAATAATGATAATTAAAAGACAAAAATAATTAATATTTCTCTCTTTCCTATCAGATTGTGTCATTTATCTGTGAATGTATGAATGATGATGATCAAATAATAACAATGATACTTAGCAAATGAATGTTTGATGCTAATTAAGGAAACATTTAGCTGAAAAACAGAATGGAAATTGTTTCATTCTCTTTCTCGTCATTTATTCGCTCATTATCATAATGATTATTCAGTATTATAAAAATAAAAAGACAAACGAAACAATGAGGAAAAAAAATTAAAAAATGGTAACAATGATGAGGATGCCAAGTCCAGATCCATGATGATCGAATTCAAATTGGACAATGAAGAAATTTTTATTTACTATAAAAATCATCATGTCTTTCTGTTTCACTTGAATGTGGCTAACATTTCTTTCACAAATTTTTCGATCATCATGATCGGATCGACAAAATAATTAGAGCATTTCAGAAATTCAGAAATAAAAATGATGATAATTCAATTGGAATTTCAGAAACATTCCACAGGGCAGAAAACGACAAAGAATGCCAAACAAATTGTAATCAAATTACATTTCGATAATAATTCGAATGGACTATCTCGTAACATAGAAACATTTGTGTATTTATAAATAGAAGTGACCAACACAGCATATAGTGAACACGTTGATGAAAATGAATTCGAAAAATTTTTTTCCTGGAATTCAAGACTTGTTGACAATATTCTTCACTTTTTACATTCTAGTGTTATGCTGGACATTCCAATAAATGATGAACTATATGGTGACAATTTCGTTTTCTTGTTTTGTTTTGTTTGAACAAGTAAAAAGAAATAAAGCAACGTTCATGCATGATTTTATTGGAAATCAAATCAAACCAAAAGTAAAAGAGTGCTGGTGATTCCCACCCACTATAATGTTTTTCTTTTTCTTTTTTTTTTGAAAAAACTTGAACAAAATCCAATTCACGTATGCATGTGTGTGTATTTATTTTCTCCGCCGCTCGAACAACCAAACACAAAATTTAAATTTAAATTTCAAAAACAAAACACTTATATTTTGTAAAAAAACGAAATTCAAACCCTGATTTGTTTACCGAGAGACAGAGAGAGAGAGAGAGAGAGAGAGAGCAAGAGAAAGAAGCTGGTTATGAAGAGAAAATTGGAAATTTTCGAGAAAAAAAATGATGAAAAAATAAACCCAGGAAATAAAAATGATGATGGAAAAGAATTTATGCCCGAAGTGATTGATGATGATGAGATATGCAGAACCTCGAAAAAAGGAAACAAACAACAAATAAACAATCAAAACGGACGATTTCTGTTGTTGTTGTTATCAGCATACGAAATGATGACGAAAAACAAAACAGAAAAACAGAAAAGTTTTCAAATTCATTCAATCTGATTTGAAATGAGGAGCATGAACAAAGAAAAGTTGGCTTTTCCACATCACTTTTTTCTGGTGGCAAATTGCGAAGAATAAAAGAATTTTTTGTTTTGTTTCTTTGTCTATTGTCTTTCAACATTAAATTGTAAATCTAATGGCACCACTTCTTTCTGTTTGCCTGTTTATAATTTCAATTTAAATAAATTTCTCTTTCGTTCTCGATGAGAAAGAAAACGACAATTTTCATGACAACCAACCATGATTTAAACATGAAAATGGAAATCAAATCAAAATGGACATATTTCTGTAACATCATCATGTTGGCATTCATTTATTCATCGATGATTTTTCTTCACATTTCGCCATTCGATTCGATCGATTCAAGCAATGTAATGTATACACAAATTAATTGATGAATTTTCTTTAGTTTCCGGTCATAATGATATGCCATTGGTAAATTATGATCACAATGAAATCACTGAACCATTTATAAGGAGGATGATAATAATCATCATCATAATTTGCAGGCAAACAAACAAAGAAACAAAGCGAAAGCAAAAGAGACATGTATAATATGACCAATTCGCGTGGATCTCATCATCATCATCATCATATTATCATGATTGCAAAAATTTGTCGTTTTATTACTTGAAAAAATGGTGGAATCATTTTCCAGTTCAATGGATTCGTTTCTATCTCTCTCTCTCTCTCTCTCTCTCTCTCTCTCTCTCTCTCTCTCTCTCTCTCTCTCTCTCTCTCTCTCTCTCTCTCTCTCTCTCTCTCTCTCTCTCTCTCTCTCTCTCTCTGTTTCTATTTCTCTTAGAAATTTTACATTTTCCATCATAATCATCATGACTAATCATCAATGGAAAATGGTCTTTTGAGAAAAACCGAAAAAATCCTTCGGCCATAATAATAATCGATTATTTTGTGTTGACTTCCTTGAATTTAAATTAAAATTTAAAAACCTAGAAACATAATCAAAATGCCAAACAGAAATTTGAATCTGAACATATCGGAAATACACCTGGAATTGATTTCTCATCGTCATCCAGAAAAAAAATAAAAAAAAACTGAATAAACTAAATTTCATCAAGGGAAATAGAAAGAAAATTGCCTTGCTTTAAAAATTTCGATTGATGAAAAGTTCATCTTCAAGTTCATCTCAAGTTCATGAAAAGTTTTGCTATGTCGATATCGACCTATATATGAAATGGGTCAATTTTTCCTTTGTATTACGGGTTAATGGAATTCATGTTGGTCATAATTAATAAATAAATGTTTTAGTCGTTGTCAAATATTAATAGATAAATTCAATATGTCTCCGCCTCTCTCGATTAATGATAAAGAACCTATAAGAAGATTATGGATCAATGAATTTTGAATTTTTTTCAATTCATAATGATGGAGCTGATTCCAATGAAATGCATTTCAAAAGAAAAAATGTATGAACCTGATGATCTGAGTAGATAATTTGATTTGGCCATTATTTCCCTATCGTTTTGTTTCGTTAGATTATGATAATAAAGTTGGCTACTTTAGTAGACATGTTCAAAATTTATTCCAGAATTTTGTCAATTTTTTTCATCTCGGAAAAATTTACAAAATTTCCCTAGAGAAGCGGTTGTAGTTGTAAAATGGAAATTTCCCCATACAACAACAACAACAACAACTATTTAGTTTTATTGAATATGAATAATACAAGTATGAATGATAAAAAATAAAAATTATAGTCAAACCAAACCATGATGTGATGTGTGTAACAACAAATGAATAGAGCACATGTGTGTTTTGTGTCAACACGAAGAAGAAGCTGTTTATATACATTGCTACCATTGGTCGATAGTTGAGTCATACTTTAATTCCGGTAAAACAAATGTTCCATGTGTGTGTGTGTGTGTGTGCTTATTACTTAGTTTTTGACTTTAAATTCCAAGTTGAAATAAAAAAAATCCGGTAATTAACAATAGGCATACTTTGCGCCATTTGAAATGCGATAGAATCACGAACAAAAAAGAACGGAAAAGCTCAGAGACCATAATAAGGATGATATTAACATTAATAATAATTAATACTCTACTCTAGATCTAACATATAAGATATACAAACACATTTTTCATCTCTCAATGTCTTCTTATGAAAAAGAGGAGAAATGAACCAGTAAAACCTAAATAGTGAAGGACCAATTCAATCATTATGATGAAAACTCTATAAACAAAATGTGCACATTATTGGCTAAATTGAAATTTTAAAATGAAAAAAACTTAGTAGCTAGTCGTTTTTTAGCTAATTTTTTCACATTTAAACAAAAAATCCGTTTGTGTATGCGTGGACGCGTTCAGAATAGAATAAAGCCGAAAACAACAACGACAATGACTCTGGAACATGATGAATAAACAGACAAAAACGAACAAAAAACTATTTCCAACAACAGTGGTGATGGAGATGGTGTTAGGATCCTCTGATTGCAAATTCAATTTTTTCATTCATTCATTTGAGGTGAAAAAACAATTTTAGTTTTTCTTTTCTAAATTTAGAATAAATAATATTTCGAAAAACAGAATCGACCTGGAATGGAAATAAAATAATCACAAAATGAATAGAAATCATTTTTTTTCTTTTGGTTATTATTCTGGCGCAGGAATGAAATTGTTGAATGAATGAACAAAAAAAAACTTGAAAATCAACTTTTATTCCATGTAACCGAAAAAAACAATCCAAACAAAGAACGTCGAACAAGAAATTCAGCCACCAGTTTCAGTTCGGTTCGGTTTGTCATGAATTTTTCAATAGGTTTTTTTTCATTTCCCAAATACAAATATCTACAGGGCAATCAATCAGTCCAAAATGATGGGAATATTTTTTTTCCAATTCTGTCCATTCGATGAAGATGGCCACCAAATTTTTAAATTTCCTCAACTTTTAAATCGAACCAATTATAATTTATTATTTATTATCCTCACGATTCCAGGAATATAAGTGAGAAACAAATGTGTCGCATTTCATATCCATTTTTTCGGAAAGAAAAATGAAAAGAAAAGAAAAGTATGCAAATGGAAATGTGTCACAAACAATCATGCATGCATTGAATCAATCAATTGATTGATTAAAAATCTGAATATTTATATCGGATCTAATTTCTGTGATATACGATTCTTGACATTGGAGCTTATTATTATTGTGTGGAAAATCCATTGGATTGAAAAGCAGGAATTTAGAGGAAAAAAAATGAAACACAACTTTCTGCTTTCTTGACGTTTGCCATCATTATCAGCTGATGAAGTTTGTGAAACACAAGTGAAACCCACTAATACAAATGATTAAGATGATAATGACATTACATTTTGGCCAGAGCATAAACAAGAGAAATGAAGAATCAAATTATAACCCGAACATGGATCAAGGATTAAATGTAAATTCCAGAGTAACAACCATAACAAGCAACAACAGCAACGAAAACATTTATTCAGGAAATAAATGAAAAAAATTCTGATAATTGGATTTCTTCGTCACCATCATCATCATCATCATCAATTTATTATTCAATCAACTAAAACATACACATATCAATTACCAAAGAAAAAAAGAGAAAAAAGATTTATATTGATTATCATCATCCGGTAATTGGTTGACCAGAAACGATATATCATCGATGATATCTGTCGGTTTTTTGTTTTGCCAGAAATAATCTCGGCTAAACATTAGAATGGCGAATGTTGTCGAATTCCATTTCAATTCATTCATTCAATCAATCAATCAATCAATTGGAATTGAAAATTCATTAAATTACATTTCCTTTTAAAAAACCGGGATTTTTTTGACAATCGAAAAAGAATTCTTTCTTTCCATTCGATTCAATGAGAAAATAAGTTACCCTAGAATCGCGACTATAAGACGCAGATGTTTTTTTCAGAAGAAGTGATTTGTTGTAATTGACAACTTATGAAACAGATCTGCTTTTGAAAAATAAAAATCTATATGTTATGTTATGTTATATGAGTAAAATTCAAAATATTCGACCAATTACAACTTTTTTCCATGAGAAAATTTCATTCTTATATTCGCGATTTTAGGGTACTTTTCTTTTATTCCCTACACTCATCAATTCTCTAGTGAACCGAAATCAAAATAAACATCAAGTAAATAAATTGAAAGCAATGATCGAAATGGATGTCTGTCTGTCTGTGTGTGTTTTAGAAAGGTTAATGGAGATGACCTGAACAACAGCAAATCAAACAAGCAAAAAATTTACTGAAGATAAAATATATCAATTTTTCAGTTGAAAGAAACACAAACACAGATACAGGTAATCATGATCACAAACAAACAAACAAAAAAAATGAGTCAAGTTGTAATTCTAAAATTTAATTAATTAAATTTTCTACTTCATTTATGTCTGTCTTTCGCTTTGTGTCTATTTTGGTCGAAAATTTGGTTTCGTTAGATAACGATAACAATGATAAAAAGTGGCACCATTATCACTTAATTCCAAAGTGAATCAGATGATCTACTAGTTTTTTTTCATTCTTTCTTTTTCGTTTTGTTTGAGTAAACATAATTTATTGGATACTCATTGCCTCACTCACTATTTTCACAATCTTTAGATTCAACAATTTGATTAAATTGAATTGAATTTTTTTTTTGTTTTTGTTTCCTAAATTCTAAAATTGTTTGCCCATACAGACAATTTCGTCTCAACAACGAAAAGTAGAGTGTAACAATCCATACAAATCATTCATATATCAATTATCCTAAGGGAAAATCAACGAAAATTATCATTATTTCATTCAGTCCTTCAGGGCAAGAATCGTATTACGGAATACAAAAAACAACAAATGAAATATTGTTCACATTCTATGTGGATGAAACAAAATAGACCAATAGAAATAAATAAACACTAAAGTGAGTGAGTTGATCAATGATCATTAAAACCTAAGAAAAGAAATTCTATTCAGGTTTTTTTCGTTTCTTATCATGAAAATTTGATAAAAAATGTGCAAAAATTTATTGAATTGACCAACTTGAAAATGGAATTTATCAAATATAATTTCCCTTTCGGCCATTGTTACTATTATTATAACATCATCATCATTATTATTCATTGTAAATATTCTGATAGAAATAAATAAATAAATAAATTGAAATTGAAAAGGAAATGAATGAAATGAAAAATGTTGCCATTTTTCTTCATTTGAATATAACCAAATTATTCATCGCATCACATCAAATCCTATTATTAGTTATTAGAATCCATCCTGGTTCTATTCCAAGAAGTGATTAATTTTTTCCCCAACTTTCTATACGAAAATTCTTACAGATCAATTGATGATTTCGGTTGATTTACTACTATGCTAAAGCAGAATCAGCAGAATCGGCAGAATTCAAACAAATGAACAACCAAGAAAAAAACAAATTGTCCGAATGGGAAATTATATTTGATAAATTCCATTTTCAAGTTGGTCAATTCAATAAATTTTTGCACATTTTTTATCAAATTTTCATGATAAGAAACGAAAAAAACCTGAATAGAATTTCTTTTCTTAGGTTTTATTTTATTTCATTTTTTTTGTTGCAATCAAGTATACTTGAATACACAAACACACAAACAATCATTCACTCAAACGGTATTGGAAAAAAGAATAAAAAAAGACCTGTTCCAATTGTAGCATGAAACTTTTTTTCAATAAGCGACAATGTGTGCATGGAATTTATATTACGTAATTCATAAAGTACATACAACTGACACACCCCACGCACAAACATAGTTGTTGTTGCTGTTCATTTTTGTTTGCATTTCTATTGCTGCTGTCGGTTGGTTTGTTGCTACAAGCACAGCATTCATCCATTCATGAAACGATTGGTTTTTTTGTCGTTTTCTGATCTGATTCAAAAAATTCAATTATAAACGAGGGAAAAAAACTTTTTTTCATTTACAATGAACCAGTTTTCATTCGATTCAAAAAACCGTTTAGAACCACGCACGAATACAAAGATAAATGTATCGGTTGTAAATCACACAACCAATGTAAAATGAAACCAAACAAGAGATAAATAAAAAAAAATGCCAACAACAGAAAGAGAAAAAAAAGATGAGATAACTCCTATCAAAAAAGGCATGAAAGTGGTTTTCTTTAATTGAAAAATCAGATCCAAACAACTGATAGATAAAATTTTTCTTAAAATTTTCCTCCCATTTCACATTCGAAATTCATAGAGCATATATATTAATTTATTGCTTCTAATGAAGTCTTTTATTCATGCAAATTTTTTTACTTTTGGTAATGACTGCTGTCATATAAATAAAAATGGCTTATATTATAACATTATCCGTTATACAACTGAGAAAAGAACTGAATTTCATCAGAAAAAGTAAACAAAAATAAATGAAAAATCATGAATAAATTACAACAAAATAAAACATTCACATATTTTCAATCCAAACACACACACACACACACTAAAACAAAAACAAAAAAAACACACACATCATTAATATTCTTACGTGAAGAATAAGGAAAATTTATTTTAAGGTTCTTGACGTGAAGAAAAATTCCAAGAAAATGAGTAAGATATCTTTTCTATAACAACACCATCAAATATGATCACGCAAAAACACGATTTAAACTTTGAACTTTTTTTTTTATTTAAAAACAGAAAAAAAATCCATTAAAAAACAAAAACATTTTATAACATCTCAGTCATCATCATTTGAACACGGATTCTGATGGATGCGTTTCACAGATGATATCATCCTCAACGAAAATTCATAGTGAAAATAAGTATAGGAAAAATGCATTTATGTAAAACATAACGAAATCTAAATTCGGGTTTTAGCCAAGTAAAAATTCCATGACACGACCGTCAATTTCGCACACACACCGCAATCCATAAACAAAAACAAAGCACACTTTTACTACCAATAATCACCCTATCGAAATGAATGAAAATGTACCGTTTGTATGTTGAAAAAAGATGTAAAAAATGTTGGCAAATAATCATTAGAATCACCAACATCATCATATACTAAGTAAGGAAACTTTGTCTCTCTCTCTCTTATTCTCTCTCACTATCCTAATACTAATGATAATGATGATAACCATAATGAACATGAGATGGGGAGAGAGAAAATGGAAGTGAACAACAAAATGAAGTGAAGAAATGAATTTTTTTCAACCAAAGTAATTCGGACAAAAGAAAATTTTACCTTTGAACGATGATGACGAGAATATTTTTTCCGGTTTTTATTTGGCCAATGTCAGAAGTATCGAAACTATGGACTAGATTTTTTGATGATGGATGTGAAATAAAAGTAAACAAAATATTCAATATTTGAATGGAAAACAAAGATCTTGTTTGCTTACAAGATTATTCACTGGGGAAGATGAAATGAAAGAATTCAATTTTTTTCAAAAAAAATTGAATTTAGTTTCTTCTATGGTTTTTATTTTTTATTTTTTTTTGTTCGCTTGCAAAATACAAACAGGATATGTGGATTTTTTTCTGTTTGTTTCTTCATATTCAATTACTGTGGCAATTTCTTCGTTGCTGTTGTGTCTGTTATGCTGACCGTTTGTTGTATCGTTGTTTGTTCAAATGGTGACTCAAGTGAATATTTCCACATCACCAATGTTATCATTGCCGTCATCTAACAACACAAATCACTATTTGAAAAAAAACCACAAAAAAGAAAAGAATCACCGGAAACGTATGGTTTGGTGGTCAACGTTTTCATTTCAGAAAAAACAAAATGTCATTTGGGTAACAAAAAAAAAATTGAACTGTTGAATTGAAATTTAAATTTGAATCTAAATTATATAAAGGTTATCTTGACAAAATGGATCAGCATCTGTATACGAAAATCTTTCTTATTCGTTGATTATGAATGGTTTTATGGCCATCCTCTTTTGAACAAAATTAGACAAAATCATGATGCAAAGAGCGAAAAACTAACAAAAAACGTGTCGTGTCCAATGAATACAACACACACATTCATGAAACAAGAAATCGAATGGAATTCGTATGATCCACAATGATGATGATGTACTGAATATTGTTGCAAAAAACACAGTTCACAATGTATATTCAACAACGAGGACGGTAGAGAATTCTTTTCTGGATTTGATTCTCAGATTCGACGCAATTTAATACCGAACGTACAACACACAGTGGCCATCAACCAATTTCATTTTTGGCGACTGTGTGTGCGTGTGTGGATTCATTGTACCATTTAGCCAATATTCTGATGATGAATGATAGCCCGCTAAATAACCATGAGAGTCACTGATTTGTAACAATTGGCGAAATGAAAATGAATGAACTTTTATGGTGGAAAAAACGAAGCAGCAGCATTAAAAGCAAAAGCAAAAATGATTCCACAATAAACCGATAAAAGCTGGATTGAGGATGATGTAAATCTGATGATAATGATGATGATGATGATTAAATGTCGTCGTGGCCCTTGTTGCTTACTTGCTTGGTTGGTTGTTTTTATTTGCTTACTGATGCGGCTGTGCTTATCATTATATCATAGTTAGAAATTGAATAGGCTATATATTCGTGTGGTTGGCGATGGCTCAAAAATAAATTCAATGGAATCAATGGTTATTATTTTATCAAAAAAAATGTTTTTTACCATTCCTAAAATTTTTTTCTCCCAATTCAAAAAATCTCTTTCAACCAATCATCCTAAATGACATCATTAATGGTGAAAATTTTTAGAAAGATTTATTTTCAAACAAAAAAAAATTGTTCCAAAAACATTTAAATAACAAGAGCAAAAAAAAAAAATGCCAGAAACCGAAAGAGTTTGTGGTGGTAGTAGTGGTGAATCAAACTCAAACGAACCAAAACGGATGGGGAATCACCATCTTGATCATCAACCATAATGACGGCAAAAGATTCAACAGCAAAGCAAAGTAAAGAAGAACGAAAAAACGATGAAACAAGAAAATCTGACAAGCAAACTAAACCGACCAAAACATAAAACAAAAACATGGAACCCGAATTACATATAACAACAACAACAACAACAAGCAGATTGTTTGTGTGTGAGTGTGTTTTCACCATCTTTCTCTATATATACGACTAGGAATCTTCAATATGACCAGAATCAATAAAAATGAAAAAGTAACCAGAGAAAAACAAGAATAAAGACAACAACAACATCCATCAAATTCATAGTGTAATAATCATCAAACCAGAAATCCCGGGATAACTTCAACGAGTGCAAAAAAACAAAAAAAAAAAAAAAAAAAAAACAAAAAACTTATATAAATACCATACAGAGAATTGTCAGACTGCTTTTTTGAGCTTAATACATACACAACAGTATGTGATGTAAGAAAGTTGACTAGACACACTAAAAAAACAAAGAGATAAGGCCATCAAAATTTTTCATTTATTTGTTTTGTGAAGCCAAAAACACGTCACCAGGATTACGAATGGATAGAAGATGAGGCCCATTTCAATTTAGCAAGACCTTAATAGCATAAAATATAATATTAGAATCGAAAATTTTCAACTAAATCAAGCTCAAGAAGCAAACTAGAAAACTTTTGTTTTTATATATTACAGAAAAAATAAAGAAAAAAAAGTTTGTCATCGATTTGCGGTTGATTAGATGATGATATTTGTTTGACCTCGGTTGACCTTTTATTTTGTACCATTCATTCATGTTGATAAGATATGAATCTCTATAAAGATGATAAAGATAACTATCTACGACAATTGAACAGAAAATGAATCAATCAAAAAGCCTGTTGTAATTGATATCGATTAATTCGACTAAGACGATATAACATTGAAGCCAACAATAGAATTTGAACATGAGCCACTAAATTATTGAAGCGTTTTTTCGACTATAGCATCTTATTCTTCTATGGGTCATTCTGAAATATTTGGAAACAGGAGAAAGGGAATAGTGATGATGATGATGACGAAATAAAAGGTCAAAATAAATGCTGATGTTTTTTTATTTATTTGTTCCTGTGCTGTTGTCGTTCAGTATCGTAGGCGAATATTGATTTCATCTATTTTTATATACGTAATTCTTCCCAAGGAAATTCGCGTGTGTACCGGGATACGGGAAAAACTTATTCAACTTTGATGAAAATTGTTTTCTTCTTTGTGGTGTGTTGTTTTTCAAAATTTTGGTTATTTTTCCGAAATGATAATCGAATAATTCGACAAACAAACAAAGAATGAAGATTGTAAAATGAAAATTTGCACAGAAATCCTCACCCATATCATGAATTTTTCATTTTAGCATTAATACACTATTTTCAAAGTTTCAATTCTGTCATTACATAATGTTCACATGACATGAAATCTAATACAGGATGATCTCGTTGTTTTTTTTTTTGAAATTTGATACATTTTGTTGTTGTTTGATTTGTTTGAACAGAAAAAGTAGAGAGAAAACTTCATTATTATTAATTACAAAAATTTTCATGAAATCTAATTCACCCATATAGCAAAAAGATTGGATTATATTCAAGAATTAATCAAGACAGAAAAGAAATATCGTAAATGATTCGATATATCGATATCATCATCATATATACAAAACAAACACATTTGAATCGCCAACAATTCGTTCATTACTTTATCGAAATTAATGGTTCGAATTTGTAATGAATGATCAATGAGGATTTAATCATCATCATCATCATCATCATTATATAAATGGAAAAGCGAACAAACATCAAGATAACGAAAATGTACATCCTTTAATTGCTGTGCAATGTGTATATTTTGGAATTAATTTCACACAACAATATACATTCGATATATATTCGATATTTTTTTCACTGTTTATCCAAATTACTGCCTTAAAGCATAAAAAGATAGATAGAGTGAAAAGAGATTAAGTCTTTTCTGCTTGTAAATATAGGACATTTTTGTTGTTGTTGTTGTTGTTGTTGTCGTCGTCGTATATTTACTTACTGTTGCATTTAATTAAATTCCAAAGAAAAAAGAATCAAGTCTATCATTATCATTATCATTACAAAATGGTAAATCAAATGAATCGATTCGATTAAAAATAAAAAAAATGGAAAAATTCTTCAATCAAACTGATCATCATCATCGTATTTATTATCATCTATCGCTATTATCATCCATGTTGTATATGGGGTTTGTGTTTTTTTGTTTTCGAAAAATAATTGAGACCCATCTGTGATGATGAGGATAGCGATCATCCACACATACACTAATTAAATTTAGATTTTCAAAACATTGACGATGACTGAGTAGACACAAGACAACAACACTTTTGGGAATCTTGGGGATCATAGCGATATTTTTCTGGGTGAAAAAAGAAAAGAAAAACCATTCAAACAATTTACAGTTCATGCGCGATGATCATCTCATTGAAAAAAAAAAATTTAAATTTACGAAAAAACGAATTTTTTTTGCTCAAAGATAATAAAATTATATGACAAGAAATGTATTCCAATTTCTTTTTCGCAGTCAAATAACTAATTTAATTAAATTATATATCAACAACGAAGAGAAGAAGAGAAGAGAATGGACAATAATTTTTCAATAGTGAAAAATGATAATAATAATAACATCAACGACGATAACAAAATAAAAAGACCGGATTCACTTGAATGACAACGACGCTCAATTGAATATTTTTTTTTGTTCGTTCAGTTAGGCTAGATGATTTCAAATGAATCAAATGTCATTATCATCACCAAACACCGTTTTGCTATGGTGGGAAATAATTTTTATATGGTTGACAAAAAAGGATTCGGTTTTGGACTTTTGGCTACAATGATGATGGTGATAAATAATAAAAGCTGAAAATTTATTAATTTTTTTTTTGAATGAAATTGAATGCAATTTTCTCTCTTTCAAAATGAACCAGAAAAAAAAATGATACCCGTCACACAACATTTGAATGAATTGGGTGGAATAAAAGAATCGAACAATCGATTTTACATCAAACCAACCCCAAAAAAAGAACGTTTGAAAATGAATCGTACAAAGTATTCGAATATGACTTTGGGTGTTGTTGTAAACGACGGGGTAATCATCGCGATGGAAAACACATTCATTACAACAATAGCAACGAGAATTGAAGAATACATGATGATCATCATCAATAAAAAGAAAAAGAAAAATTCCTTATGGATCGAAGATAACAACAACAACAAAAACGACTAAAGAATCAATGAAATGAAATGGATCGATCCAACAATCGAATCGAATCAATCATTCGATATATGGAAAAAAATTGACCAAGTCATCCATATGGTTGTGATGAAGATGTTCACAATGATGATGATGGTAGTAAGTAAGTAATGGTCCAGACAATTTCAACATATATATGACCATCAAAATAACGATGATGACGAATAAAATTCAATGAATAGAATGAGAGAAAAAATAAACTTTATAAGAATGTAATGATGATGTGAACAATATACTGGATAAGCTAAAACTTTTTTGTTGTTGTTCTTCATTTCCTATTCTTTGTGTGTGTCTGTGTGTGTATGTGTTTGTCGATGACAATTATGAAAACATTTTTTTGTATCGTCATCTTTTTTTTGTGGTGCTGGTGGTGACGATTGTAGTATTGTAATAGTTGTCATCTATCCTGTGTGCACACATGTGTGTGTATGACGAGAAAAGAAAACTTTTTCATTTTCATCATCTTCATCTTCATTATTTCGAATGACTTTATCTCTTGGTCATCTTTTTTTTCTCATCACTATTTATCTATCTGATAGAGAAGGGGATGGACAATTTTCATCTCCTTTCACGTCAATTCAATGTCAAAATTGTAACCAAACAAGACAAAAATGAAAAGTATGAGTACGAAATGAATATCGGCACCGGATAAATTAGCTATAGCTCGCATATATCGTTTGCAATAGTTGTAGTCAATTTTAAAAAACAAGTCATACATTCATTAACTAAGTAATGTTAATGAAAGAATGGATCCGACCAATTCGTCTTGATTGATTCATTCATTTATTCTTGTTTTCCTCTTTTTTTCTTCAGAAACTCAGAAATCAATATTCTTAATTATACGTTCATTTCTAATGAAAATCTCTCCACTCTCAGTTGTTTCATTCGCTTGGGAAATAAATCCTACTGACGAAATCAATCTAGATTCTCGAACGGTGTATAACTGTGAATAATGATGAAAAAAAACATGACATTATCATCATCATCATCATCATCATCATCATCATCATCATCATCGTCATAATTATCATCAATGAATCAAGAAGAATCAAGAATGAAGATTCACATTTTCAAATCATTATTTGATGCATTTGTTTTTAATTATGCAATGAAAGTTTTGTTTTGCTTCATCATTTGTTTCATTTACAAACTTTGTCTAACAACATTTATTATAAATTCAAGTACAAGTGGAATTTTTTCTTGTTGAAATTGTCATGTACATCGTTTGTTCAGGATGATGATTATGATAGGAAATCAAGTGGAAAACAGAATAAAACCTCAAGAACAAAAACAATCAACAACAACAAACAACAGAAAAAAAACATAAGCGGACTGAAAAACTAAAGAACCAGAGAGAAAGAGAGAAAAAAACAAAATTTTATTTCGTTTCAAAACAAATGTTCATCATCATCATCGTTGTTGTTTTTGTTGTTGTTAATGTCATCATTGTTGACAAATGATGATAGGAGAGATTAAAACGAGAAAGAGAGAGGATTTGTTTTGCAACGAAATTTTTTTCTCTTCGTTCTGGTTAATCTTGAGAATTTGGTTTTCATTCATTTGTCAACAATAACTGATACGACCATGGGTAAATTGAATGAAAATTATTTTTAAAATATTATCATTCGAAACATGGATTCGAGACAATAAATATCATTAGATGACAAATGACATATGGAATGGCCATGAACTATTTTAAAATATCGAACATTCAAACAAAACACATGATCATAAATAATAAAGAATGGAAACAAAGAAAACCAATCTCTCAACACTTTAGAGAAAATTTTAGGCGCACAATCTTCAATTCTTCAAAGGAATGAAGAGAAATTATTAAGAATATCGACAATTCAGTGAAAAAACAACCAAAAGAGTTAGTAAGGGGGTATTGATTATTCACGTGTGTAAAAAATCAATCAGAAAATATGATTTCACGATTATGATAATAATAATGACAAAATGACACTTACATTCAGAGATCGAGAAGAATAGATTGAAAATTGTGAACATAACGGAAATCTTCTTATGGATGGCAAAAAATTTGGTGAGATTAATATTGAAATTTTCAATTTTTTGCTGTAGTCGTCGTTTTTTCCTGATAATGACGGATTTAAAATAGCAGAAACAGGAATTGCACATATTATTAATATGGATGGGAAAAAGAATCTTTAAAGATTCTTTTTTTCCTGTTTACTGATGTGTGATGGAATGATGAATTTTTATAAAGTCAAATTGACAATCTTTCCTTTGAAAGTGAGCATATAAACAAATGAATGAATATGATGGTTGACACACACACACACACACTCATAGAATAGTCAGATTCTTTTAATCAATTTAATCGAACAATTTCTGTTGATGCCCAAAATAAATAAACAATCTTTGATTTTCGATAATGAAATAAAGATGTATGTTTTTGGTAGATGTGGTCATTCATGAATTGGAAAATCGAGCGTGAAAAAAATTTAAATGACAAAAAAGAAGAAAAATCTCTTTGCTTATTTGTTGTGTAAGCATTGTTGTTTCTTGTCTACGATGATATGAATCAAATAAATTGATGGTAAAGATTATTTTTTTCTTCGTAAAAAGAATTCTCTGACTTTTAGAAAAACAACAACAAAACACAGATTCGTTCATAGAGGACGTAATTCCGGTGATGCATATTTTCTTATCGAATTGATCCATTATCGAAACTATTGATAATAATAGATAGATAGATTCCTGAATCAATCAATGTTTTTTCGTTCATTTTTTCGGTTGTTATATCAACATTAGTATTATTTGTCACATGAATAAATGAACAAATAAAGTCAAGAAAAAGAAAAAAAACATATGTGAATGTCAAAGTCTTTTCGAGTTTTGATCAGAGAAAACATAGCGTAAGTTAAAAATAAAATTTAAAAATTAATAACTTGAGCTAATTGGATTGTTTGTCATTTGCACACTAGATTTGTTCGATGTTGTTGTTGTTTTTTTTTTGTTTTTGTTTTCATTCGTCGTGGTCAAAAGCAAACTGTATCAAATCAAAACTAAATTGGCTACAAATCCAATAACACAATAGTAGTCACACAAGGTCATGTTCTTTTTTATATTGCAAAATTGGTTTTTCGTTTTCATTTGATCCAAGATGAAAGATTCTAATCAAAACTTTCATCATTCATTTCATCATTCGGGTAAAATCATATCGTTACCACCGTCGATGAGAACAACGACAGCAAAAATAACATCGAAAATAGAACATGGACAAGATAATACTAATGAAGAGAAATCAATTACAAAACAAATCCAACATCGATCATCATCATCATCATCAAACAGGAAAAAATCAAAATGGCAAAAAATGTCACAAAGTTTACAGGCAACAATTAAAAGATTCTCCAAGGATATTCCAGTGAAAATGCCCGAAAGTTTTCTTAATTCAAAGACAAAGAATCCGAAAATAGAACAACAACAAATAACTACTACTACTACTACGGTATTGAAGAATCGAATTCCTATGATTCAACAAGAACAAGCACAAAAACAATCCAATTTGAAATTGATCCATCCAATTATGATCAATGATAATGAGCAATCGTTATTATTTACATCGAACAATAATAATGAATCGATTGGTTCAGTGTTTACTGTTCAAGATAAACTTCCTAACGGTATTTCCTTTCAAATTATCATTACCATTATCATTTATTCATTCTGCTTTCTTTTTTTTCGTGAAATGTTGTTTTTCATAGAAGATTCTGCATTACAATTACTATCGATCATGACGAATAATCGATCAATGAATAGTGAACAACAGCAATCGACAATGATGATGAATTCTGTTGAAAAGGAAAAAACAGAAATATTTGTTCCGGGCAAAGGACATTTGAAAAGTGGATTATACGATGATGAACATTTATGAAAAGATGACTGAATTTTTGTTTGGTGGTAAATATATGAATTTTAGACACATTAGTTTATTTATTTATATTTATATCTACTGCATCATGCATTCATCATCATTGATTTTTGATTTCTGTTGCATTTCAATAAAACAATCATCATATGTATAAAGAATAAACATTGTCAATGTAAAAATTGTAATCAAAATGGTAAAACAAAATTCATAGATTAATTTAGGACAAATAATTGACCATATGAAAAGATGATCACGCAGCCACCATGTAACAAACATCGTCATCGACATCATTGCAAAACGATTTATCAACGTAATCGTTATGATCGATGTGAATGTTTGATAATTTTTCGGAATATTCGACTCATCAATGTTATTGATGAAAAAATCATCACGAAAACGAATGAAAAACATAATCATCCAATAGATCATTGTTGAATAAATGGATATTGTCATGAATAAACCACAAACGATCGGTATATGTTGATTGAGGCCAATAAAACAACTATTAACACTGATTGTTGACAAGGAATTTCGATTTCCAAGTTGATAGAATGAGCTATATGCCATACAGGCATAGAGTCCAAAACGATAGAATAGTTGACGATATTTAACATCCATTTTCGTTGTGTTCGTCTCGGATAGGATTGAGTAAAGCATTTTTTCCATCAAAATATTCAATGTAAACACCGGCATTAATGGTGGTTCCAGCAAAAGTATCGACATAATGATCCATATTGTGATCAATGTATTCAGGCAGATACCTTTCATTATTATAACCGGTTGTTTTTTTGAATTGGAAACAATCCACCCTGATAATATTGGTATTGTTATGTTATAGTTGAATTTTCGATAAATACAATCCATTATGATGAACAACACAAGTGTGAAGATGATTTGTGCACAAAAATTCGGCCATTTTGCAAGGAAATTAAGTGCGGAGAATCGAAAAACGGTCACCTGATTTAGATAACTGCGATAAAAATAGGTTAAAACAAACGATGTGATTAGAAAATAATATGAACATCTTGATCCTGTTTGTCCATAGATCATTGATGCCGTTACGATCAATGCAGTAATCAACAGTGAACTTAATAAACGTTTATTTGATGAACGTTGTAGATAATCAGTAATATCGATTCGGTTCAAATCTTGATCAGTCAATACGGGCATTCGCCAATATGTTAATAGGAAAAATGTCACGATTAATCCAACTGAATTTACGATGACTAGACAATTGAATTTGTGATGATTGCGACAGGTCCTGTTTGAAAATAATTCGTATCATAGAATGGAATAAATACAAAAGTAAAATAAAACAACAAATACATACTTGATAATAATGAATAAATTAACTGATAGTAAGAATAATGTTGAATAATACCAGAATAAATGCTCGTTGAGCATAAAATTGATTGAACCAAGTAAACAGAAACGTAACATAAATATGGCCATTATGATTATCGTTGCCAATGGTGATGATGAATATCGAAGCGGTACGAGATCATGATAATAATGACCATTGCTATTATAATAACCAGATAACAACCGATCCAGATGAATAATCACTATCGATGATGAACGATTGCAAATAATTTCAATCAATAATAAAACAACAACTGTCAGCGATGATATTAGAATTGCACCAATCAATGATGACCAAAATGAACGATCAATTGTCTGAGAGACAAATTCATGTTGAATTTGTCCAATAAGTTGTTGATACGATTTTTGTGCTTTTTCAAAACTTTCTTCACTTGATGTGGTTTGATTTTGTTTGCCAATAAAATTCCAATGATGATTCAATGCAGTGGTGAATTGTTGACGTAATAATTTTGTCTCTTCACCATTATTCATCAATAATTTTTGTGTTTGTAATGCATTACGAAATAGATGACAAAGATGTTCGTCATGTGGAATGTTGAATCGTTCCAATACTGTGGAAATGATTCGACCTTGATTTTTACGTGGCAGTTCTAGACCAAATAGTACGGCAATGGTAGCTGCAAAATCTAATTGAAAAATGGCAATCTCTTTGTCGGTTTTATGATCATTTTTCGATGAAGGCTGATGAGGTTGATAATGAATTTTATTCGTACTGATAAATATCAAAGCTGTATGCGTTTCAGCGATTGTATGACCACCATGATTGCCGGCATCGGTCATACCATGGTCACCGGTGATTACAATTAAATATGAATCGTTGACGGATGCAGAATAAGTGATTGTATCGAATATGTTACGAAATACATTGTCCATTTCATGAAATTTGTCTGGAAATAATTCTGAATGAAAACCACGTAAATGACCAATATGATCGACGCCTAAATAATGCAGGATCATGACGTCCCAATCATTGAGTGTCTTTAATTCACGATTCACATTATATGTGACATTTGAATCAACTTCAGTATAATCGGTTGCAAATAATGATGATGTTACATTTATTCTTTTGAATATTTCATTTGCTGATGATGAAAACAATTGTGTCCATGTATCATCACCATAGAAAACGATTGATTTACCTTGTCGATTAAATTGTTCGACAAGATTATCGTCCGCATGTTTTTTTGTTTTACTTTCCACATTAACATTGTCATTGTTATTGTTATTGTTATTACTATTGACCACAGGATTAAGATTAAGAAAATAATCCATAAATGATGGCAATGTACCGGTGATCAAAGCCTTAATTCGAGGTAATGTTACAGTCGGTATGGTAGCTACGCTTATCAAACCGATACCATTAGTTTGCATCACTTTTTCCGTATACGGTAACAATGGATCCAATGATTGTTCATGTTGATTTTCACCAATGATTGATCGTACAAAATCTACACGTAATGCATCAATAATGAACAATACGAATTTATTGAATTTCGGCCGACTTTTTGCCAATGTTTGATTACAATGATCTTGTAGATAAAGATAGATGCTATAATCATGATTAACAAACATTCGTTCACCTTGACTACTTTCCAATGGCATCGATAATGTTTTTTTGATCCATGAATCATCACTGATTGATGGATCATCTTGTTGGTCGTTTAGGAGTAATTCTTCTGATGATAAAAAATTATAACCAAAATGAATAGTCGATGCCAAGAATATGATGGCCAATGCAAAGATCCATAATGGTTGGATAATTGTTGAATTCATTTTCGTTCATAATATGATTATTATATGATTATTATTCACTACAATCATCATCATCATCGTCAATCACTAAACAACAACCAACCAACCAACAAACAAACAAACAAATCAACCTCACCCTAAATCATAGCACATGTGTTTTGAACACAACAACTAGAAAAACAAATCCAAACATTGAAATGCAACGTTCTTTATGAACGGATTTCGGTTCTGGCCAAATTTCATTATAATGAAAAAAATGCATCAAACAATTGTACCGATTGATCAATATCATCAAAGTGATACGTTTCTTAGTAATAATGTTGGAAATTTATTCGAAAAACTGTTCAAGATTCAATCGAATGATAATCAAGAATGTTTGCATCCAAACTTGACGATAATTGATCAATATTTAGATGATTTTCAAGTCGATTTTAATCAATCATTTGATTCTATTGATAATGTGAACCGAATTGGACGTTTTATCCGTAAAATTGATAGTTATTTTTGTCCATTGTTAGAACACGATGATGCAATTGATGAGATTCAATTTAGTGTTCGATCAAACATTGAATGGTGTGGTCCACATTGGCAAACATACATTTTGGATGCCATTGATATTGGTTTACGAAATGAAATTTCAGCCATCCCATTTACAAATCCTGGACAATTTATTTGTATGAATCAAATTTTAAGCCTTTTACTTTTGACCAGTGGCATTGAACATTGTATTGGCGATGTTTTACGGCTAAAATGTCGTCAAATTCCACCGTTAATGAAAGATTTAATCGATATGCCCGAGTTGAACGAATTGATTGGTTCGGATTTAATACGACCATTAAAAGTATTGTTAGGACCACCAACAACATTGAACATTCGAAATATTCTATGGCATGGATTCATAAATTGTCCGGTGAAGCAGACGTCGATTGAAATGCGACCATTCATTACGACTTTGATTGCAATCATATCAACAATCGGATATCGATTGTCTCAACATTCTGAGTCTTCTATTCACTCGACCGACTGGATACCACGTTCACCATTATATGATCTAAGCGAATTTGCCAACAAACATTTTCCCATTGTTCGAGATCAAAGTGGTGATCATTATGAACAAATCTTCAAATGTCCATTAATACATCGAACAATGCGATCAGCATGGGCATACATGTTTCATTTGCAACGACAAGAGAAATTGCATCGACGAAATCAATATTGGATTTGTCTCTTGTTTCCATTGCTTGAATCATCGATGCGTTATCTTTATTGTCATGTTAATCATCTTGAAGATCGTCGTCTTCTTACTGCCATTGCTCGTCAATATTATGTAACATTTCGTGAAATTTTCGGTACATTAATTACCGATTTAGATTATTGGAAGATTGATACCATCGAAGAACAAACATTACCTCGAAATCGATTACTACAATTTCTACCCATCGGTTTTATTCATGCATTTAATGATCTGATCATACATTGTCATGGACCACATTTACGGGATCGATTAAGCCATGGACAAATCCGTTTTGATCATGTTGATTCAAATGTTGTTCGATTCTCTGCTGATGTTACTTTCGAATTTATTAGGTGGACGACCATTCACCAAATGAATGATGGCCAACAATGTTGTAGTGAAAAACTATCATTATTATCATATGAAACACAATTCCATAAAATCTATTATGTACGAAATCGATTAATTACGGTTATTGAACGATTGATGATTTGGCAAAATCAGTCATCAACCAGTTTTAATGGCATTGATTTGATAAATCGATTACGAACAATACGACCAATAGATACAGGTATTCTATATCTATCCAAATGTTTTACAATTGTCAATTTTTTGGAAAATATTGTCAACCTTTTTGAAAATTTCTTCAACATATTGATTCAATATTTGAGGCAAAAACAATCACTCAATCAATGTCAAGGCCGCCGATTACGTAGTAGACAACGAGAGAATTTTCAAAATTTCTCACATCATTTTAACCATAAATATTTGAAACTTATCTGTGATAATACATGGTGGTCAATGATGGTGATGATAATGGAAAATCTTGACCAAATTATCGAATCTGGCCGTTTTACCAATGATGATGATGATGATAGTGAATGGCGTCAAACAGTGTGGGAGAAACGTTATCAACGTAAATTACAATCAAACATACAACGTTTATGTAAATATTCACGTGAACACCAATGGCATCGAATTGAAGAGATTTTGATTTCAAATCAAGCGATTGCAATATCGATTACTCACGACCTTTTTCAGTGATAAAATAGACATAAGCAGTCAATTTTGTTATAATTAAAAATGAAAAAAATTACAATTGGTATTGATTCGAATTTCTGATTTCAAACTTACGCCTTAACCAAAAATCAGAATACAACAAACGAATTAATTAATTAATCAAACGATTGCAATATCAACAGTACGCAGTTTTTGGTAAAAATTCAAAAATTGGTAGCGGTGGGATTCGAACCCACGCCATTTCTGATGAGTGTGTTTATAATTTTTCCGGTCCCAGATTTTTTTTGGTCCCGGTTTTTTCCGGTTCGGGTTTTTTTCCGGTCAATCGAGTTTCAGGTTCAATCGATTATTTAGGTTTTACCCAAAAACTCGATTGACCGGAAATAACGCCATAACCTCGGTAATCACGCCTAAAACTCACGCCTTAGACCACTCGGCCACACTACCATAGATAAAGATACACTGTAACCATTGATCATATTCGACAACCAGCCGTGGTCAGGCGCAACAACTGCAACAAATAGAATAACGAAACTCCGTGAAATCACTGTTAATATTGAATGAAGATTTGAAAAAACTGCAAGTATGTTTTGCCCACTTCATATGAATCAAAGTTGAACAAATTTTATTAATTTTCAGAAACACGGCCTAAGAATTGCAAGTCGAGTCATCCTGTTAAAAGTCCGCTTAGCTTTCGTGGTTGGCGACAATTTGGCCGTTGATGAACTTTTAGGATTCAAACAATGTTGTAATCAGTATTTTATTTGTAGGTAAGTATAATAAGTATAATAATATTTGGAAAATTATTATTTTCTTTGTGATTATCTTTTTCATATAGATTTTGTGGTGCCACATAAAAAGAAATCAAAAAAGAGTCTCTTATTACCGGAAAAAAGGAATTGAATTTAATTTGTAATCATTTGCCATTAATACTCAGACCACCACCACTTGAGTCAACTGTCGATGCTAATGAATCAAATTGTGTGTCTGGTGGTTGAGTTGAATTTGTCGAAATTTTGAGAATTTCATTGCCCACAACAACATGTTCATTTAATGGAACTGGAACTGGTCGTGTTGCAAAAGGGCAAGCCAGCATATACTACGTAACTCGCATTTCAAAAATTTCTATACAAAATATGAAAGACAATTTTTTTACATTTCACAAAAACAAGACAATGTATGCATTTTTAAAACTTGTTTTTATTTATTCACAGATAATCGAACAACAAATTCAATCTTCATATATATGGAATATACAAGGACATGATTATGACAAATAAACAATTGATTAACCACTGCGGCGAATTTCAAATGAAGCCAATGCACGCATCTGTTCCGATCGTCGACGTGCTAATTTTTCCTGTTTTATTATAATGCCAAGAGCCTGTATGAAACATTCTGAACCTCTAGTCAATTTGCTTATATAATTATATGCACATGGTTTGATCATTTTTAGTGCCACTGCAAATTCTTCCAATCTGTAATCATTGTGCAAAAAAAAGAGTTATCAAAATTAATTTTTGGTTTCTGAGAGAAAAAAACAAAAACACTTACGGATAAAGATGACGATCATTATCCGGCACGATAATGATCGGATGGATAACTTCATCCGGATATTTAAGATGATCAAATATGAAATGAAGTAAAACACAAGTATTAATTCGTATGCCAAAAATTTCTATCGATATTCTGTGTGTGTGTGTGAAGAAAAAGAAAAAAATTTTCAATTTTTATTTTAAATCCAATTTTCATCAATAATCAATCACATACCCAATTTTTCCATCCTGATCTTTTGGCAACATATGAGAAATGTTTTCCGATAATAATCTTCGAAGTTCGCCGGCCATTTTTTTAGCCGGTGTAACTAGAATGCTGAATTCTTGAATAAGCTCTTTCAATTTGCTTGTATCTTTGAATGTTTTATCGAAAAAAGAACGTTTTTCTTCGAAATGCGTGTGCACATAATCATGTGACAGCAATAATAATTGACGATGTTCATCTGTTTTGAATTTTAGAGGAGAAAAATCCCAATCATAAATGGGTCGATCTTCACGTCCACAAATCACGTCGGTTTTTAAGGGTTTTTGCGAATCAATCAATGAAACCAAATCCATGGCTACAATTTCACGAATTTCATGACCATCATCATCGTTTATCTGACGGCAACTTTTCGATGATCCGAGATGTATTCGAAGCTCCAAGGTACTGAACAGATATCGTAATACTAATTGATCAGGAGTTACGGATTGAATTCGTACATTTAATTCACGATGATCAAGATCATTGATGAAATCAAACATTGGAATCTGAATTAGTCGTTTTTTCTGTTTACGCATTGCGATCGATTGAGTAAATGAATTATACGTGGAAAATTCAAATTTGTTTTCCTCCATTGAATCGTCGGCTAGCATAAGTGAAACATCATGCAGCATCATTGAAAAATTTCCAGTCATTTCTGACATGTTTACATTATAATCTGTTTCTTCTTCTTCTTCTTCTTCATAATCATCACCATCATTATTTTCCATAGCTTTGACATCAGTTTCCGTTGTTTCAATATGATCTTCAGATAAGTCATCTACATTCAACATTTTAGCAACCGATTGTTCCATTTCGATTGGTGATAAAACTCGTTCCGGTGTTTCAATTTCATCCGATCCAAAATAATCGTGTTGTTCTTGTATGGATTCAATAGTGACCTGATCTAAACCTGATTGTAGTTCGTTATCATCGTCAATTATCTGCTGCTGCTCTAGGTTCAGTTGTTCTGTTTCAGCAATTGGTTCCGATTCTTTTGTTTCGTTAGGTTTCGAAATTTCGGCTTCTTTTTGTCGTTGTTTATCAATTCTTTTTATTAATTTTTCACGTAATGTTACACCCAATGATTTTCGGGCTAAAATGGAATTTTCAAAATATGATGTCATTGAATCATTTTGATCTACTGATGGCGATTTATCTATTTGTTGACTAATGTTGGAACGTTGTTCGGATGAATATGTTTTTGTTGTTGTATTCGGCCTATTGACAGGCGTTGCCAGTGGTATACGAAATGAAAATGAAGATGTTTTCGACATTGGAGTAGGCAATTGAGGAATTCGAGAAAAATTGGATGAATTTTTTGATAGCTCAAACATTGATCTTCGAACACCACCACCACCACCACCACCACCAACAGACATTTTCGATATCGATGTTGGTGGTGGTAATGTTGATTTAAGCTGAGACATTCCAGTCATAATTTCAGCGACGGTTGATCCTGTAATCTGCTTTGGCATGGGTGACTGCTGTTCGGCTATTGCTGACTGATTTGCCACATCTGCTTTCATAACCATTTTCATGGATGGACGCATTAGATCAAGATTTGGAAGTTTAAAATTTTCTAATAATGGTTCGATTTCCTTTTTTTCCAACTGGACACTTTCTTCAGTTGATTTTTTGGTTTTGATTTGAATTTCCTGTTTACCGTCACCAGAATCGTCATCTTTTGATTCTTTATCGTTTATCTGTTGTTGTTCAAGATTTTGACATTCAAGAATTTCAGTTGCTGATTTACCAAGATTGATTGGTTTTGTTAAAACATATGGTGTTTGATTATCTGATATAAGATCTTTTGTTATTTCAATAACATCAACTCGAACACCACCACCACCATCATCATCAGGTTCTATTGGTGAAATTTTTGACTTTTCAGCGGAAATTTCAATTTCAGAAATGTCATTTTCGGACAAATTTTTCAAGGATTGTGATATACTTGTATCTGGTGTGTTAAGCTCAAAATTATCCAATAAACTTTTGGATGCTTCTTTGAATAATGTTGATCCATCGCTTTTACATTGTTCATCATCATTATCGTTATCGTTATTATCATTATAATTGTTAGAACTTGTTAGATTTTTATCGTCTTTAATTTTCGAATCAGAAACAATACTTGATAATGTGAGAAAAGTGGCCAATTTTTTTTCACGATCAACAGTCGATTGTTCTAGATTCATGGACAGCAAATCGGCCGTAAAATGTTCATTGGCAACCATTTTTCGCTCATGTTCAACGGATTTGTTTACCCCCATTGTTGAAGCACCTTCATGTTGTATTGACATTTCTGTTGTATTGAAATTTGCTGATGTTTTCGGATCATCAGTCTTATCATAGACGATATTGTCAGTTTTTGAAAAAGAAAATGGTTTATCCGATGATGATGATGATGATGAAAATATACTGATATGATTCATTGTTGATTCAAGGAATGGTAGTGGTTTTTGTTCAGGAATTTTAATCGGAATCGATTCCGTATTCATTGGGATAGTAAATTCTACATTTTGTCCATGATTATCACGAACAAAAGTTGATGCCATTTTCATTTTCTCTTCATTATTCACATTATTCGCATTATCATTGATCCAAATACTATCGTCTATTTTATTTAATGAAATCATCGAATCATTTGAATCCTTTTCATCTTCTTTTTTCTTGGCCATTAAATTGTCAATTGAATCATCAAACTCAAACGATGTATTGGTTGATTTAAAATTTTTTAAAAAATCATCAGCATCATGAAATGATTCGATAGCTTGATGTTTAATTAAATTTTCATCTTCTTTGGAAATTTGATTTTGATCAACATTGATGATGAAATCTTCTCGTTGTTGGCCATTGCTATCGTTTTTAAGATTTGCATTATCGTCATCATCACCATCACCATCATCATTATCATCATCATCATCAAGGCTAATGGAATAATCTGTGTTGGGTGTATCATCCAATTTTTTGAAAAAATTAATCTTTTCAACTACTGGTGATTCTTTTTTCGGCATTTTTTCAGCAATACAACTATTATCAACAAAAATTTTAAATTCCTCCATTTTCTGTTTATTTGAATTGGAATCATCGCTAATGGACAGACTTGCATCAAGAATAATTTTTAGAAAATTTTCAGCGTTCACTTTTTCTATATCAGCAGCTGATTCTGATGTTTGAGCAGAAATATTCATGGCAATCTGATCAACTGATTTTAATGTTGTTTTTTTTGTTGGTGATAATTCCAATGACATTTCTAAACTCATTTCATGTGGATTAAAATTGTCAGCTTTTGCTACAAAAATATTCGCCTCTTGTCCGTTGTTGTTAGTGGTAGGATTGATTTTTTTTGATTCAGACACTTTATCGTTTTCGCTTTGATGAGATGAATTATTCGATTCTAATTGCATGAATGTTGTATCAAGAAGTGTTTTTACCACAGGTTCGGTCATCGATTGTTGATCATCATTATATTCCAAATCAACGTTCATTGAATCCGAATCATTTCGAATGGGGCTTTGATCAGCCATGACAGAAAATGAATCTAATGAATGATTAGCATCGGAAATTTTTGTTGAATTCAAAAACTTGTTGCTCATAGCAGAATTACTAGAAATGGTGGGTGTATGAATTAATTGATTTTCATTTGATATCGATTGTTTCAATGAACTTAGTTCATGATCATTATCTTCAATCAAGTGGAAATGTTTTAAAAATGCCGTAAAATTTTCTTCCTGTGAAGGATGTTCACGTTTGAATAGATTGAATAAATTGGACAGGTTATTGAATGGATTTGCCAGATCAATTTCAACACCATATTTATTCAATGCTGTATTGATTACAGTAGTACAATCTTTACTATTATTTTTTGGATTGTAGTATCTTGATAATATTCGCGGCAGATGATTCTGTCCAAATCTATCCTTAATCTTCTGAATGTTTTCATCGACAACGATATCGTTCAATTCACATTTTTTTTCATTCGAATTTTGAACGTTTTCATCATTACAATTTTTTTGTTCACTCATAACGGGTATTGGATCTGTATTAGCATTTAAATTGATTGGACATTTATTTAGTTCTTGACTTGTGAGCACAGATGTTCCATCCAATAAGACTTCTCTGTATTATTAAATGAAAATCAATCAATCAATCAATTGTTCAAACATGGATCAACTTACTTGTACTGAAAAGTTTGTGCCCAACTAACACGACGATTACTCGATCGACGTTCAGCTTCACTTAATTTCAATATCGATGATCGTCGTCGATTTGTTGATCGTCGTTCAGAAGTATCATGATTAGCAAATAATTGCCAATCATCAGAGTTAGGGTCAATTTCACCAAGAACTTTGGCATTATTAGTTTCTTGTGACATGATTTGATTTTGATGATTAGAACAAAAAAAAAAGACACACACAAAAAAAGAAAATGACAATCAATTTTTTTTCCCAACGGTCGGTTCGAGCGCGAAATCGAATTATCCAATCAGAAACACAGTAAAGAATTGTCGCGTATTTCCACTCCGCTATGTATGTAGATGTAGAAATGGAAACATTAAAAAAATCACAGGAACAAATGTGTGTGTGTTTTGTTGTGACATAACCTTTCATATATAACGTGTTATTTTTCGCTAATTTTTATTGCGCTAATTTATTTAGCTATTGCTACCGCGGGGGTAACGATTGTTATGAACGGCGCGGAGAGAACACGTGGTGTGGTGTGGTGAAATTGTTGTTCTTGTTTTTTGTTTTCCCTTGTTCTTTGTTAAAATAAATAAAGTTTGTTTTGTTAAACCAATGTCGTCAAGTGGTGCCAAGTCTAGATTAACAGTGGTTCGAGGTGTGATCACGAAGTTTTATCATGGTGTTGAGTCACGGGCTCTGGAATGTCGTCAAGTCTATCTTTTATCATTGGCTCATTTTTGGCCCATTTTAATGATTGGCTATTTTCCATTTTGCTATTTTTTATGTTTGGCTATTTTCAGTATTTAGCCATTTTCAGTATTTTGCCATTTTCTGCTTTGGCTATTTTTTGCTTTTGTTATTTCCAGTTTTGGCTATTTTTTATTTGGCTATTCCATATCACAACCCCATCTGATGATTCAAAAAAAATTTCTTCAATTAAAGCAATTGAAATTTGATTAAATTAAATTAAATTTTCATTAAAATATTGAATAATGTTATGTCAAATATTATCAAAATGTTGCCAGCAACGTTTACGAATTATTATATTCAACAATCATAATCATCAATCATCGTTCATATCATCGACACAATATTTTTCAACAACAAAAATTGGTACCGAAAATGTGCCAGGAAAATCTGTTTGGAAATCATCGCCGAATCCAAAACCACCAACCACAGATCGAACAAAATTGGATCGTAGTGAATTACTTAAATCATTGGATAAAGATTTTAGCCATGTAAAAGAAGAAATGACATTATTCGAAATAGTAAATCGTGGTACATATCGAGGATATTTTATTGCAATCATTGCCAATTGCCTATTCTGGATATTTTGTGCCAATATCCTATATAAATTCTATTCATTCATAGGAAAACGAGAAAAAGTTATCGAACGACAACAACTTTTTGAACAAACTAAACATCAAATGAAAAATGGGGATCGAATAATGGAGTATTTGTCCGGTATGTTCTATTTTGCTTTCTAAAAAACGTTTGATTAATTGATTGATCATTTTTGTGTTTACAGTCTATGGTTATCAAATATTGACCAAATGGGCATTTATGGCCATCGGTGTTGGATCGACAGCATTGCTTTTCTTTCTACTTACACGATGTGTTGCATTCATACGTTTAATGCCCGGTGGCCAAAAGATCAAAGTCGGTCTAATCAATTGGAATGGTGGTTTCCAATCGGAACAACGTGCACAAACATTCAATATAGCCGATGTTACTACTCGTGAACATCGACTAGATCGATGTTATTATATATCAATGAAAGTGAAAAATCGTAAATCAGCATTATTGATCGATAATACAAACGGAAATTTTCCCAATGAAACAATTTATGATTTAACTGTCGGTGTACGACGAACATTTTGAGTTTGAGTTTTATTTGTGTTTAAAAATATAAATGTTGTAAATATAAAATATATATTTATTTTTTCGAATAAAATCCATCTAGCGCCAAAAGAAACCTGCATTCATTTTTCTTTTTTCAAGAATATTCCGATTGATTAATCCATTTTTCTAATTCATCATGATACATTCGAAGATTGTATGAGAATTTATCACGAATTTTACGACCACGAAACATTATGGTTCGTTTATTGTGTATTGTCGTATTAGATGGCTGTGTATCGGTTTCTTCTTCAATAATTGTTTCAAAATCTTTTACATTTTCATTTATCCCCAGACTAATTGGTGATGACGATGGATTCGATGTGTTGAATAATTTATTTGAATAATAATCAAAACGAGAAAAATTATTGTCCATTGATAATGATGAACACCAGCCACAATCCAATGATGATAAATTGATCATAGACGGTCGTTGTTCAATCAAATCTTTATCCAACGATTGATAATGATTAAATTCTTGTTGATTAATAGGAACTTCCACAGATATTTGTACGCTCACTGCAGTGATGCAAAAGAAAAAAAAATGAAGCCACAAAAAGAAAGAAATATTTGGCCAGGCTTACTTGAATCATCTGGACCAAATCGATGTTTATATTCTATATGGAAATTAAATGTATCCAATACAAACGAAACGACAATAGTGATGACGACCAGTGTAATGATGTAGAATGCAATGAAAAATATGTATGACCATCGATTACCGGTGACGATAACATAGGCACTCATTGTTATCTGCCAATTATTGACCACCATCAATTCGAATAATGTAACTAAATTAATAAACCAATGAAAATTGGTGAAACATAACAAACAAATAACTCACTATAACTTGTAATTAAATCTTGAAAATTATTTAGATAATAAAATGATGTGGTTGTACCATTGGAGCGATAATATGGCTCCAATGTACTATTCTGACAACAATCAATCAATGAATATTGGCCAAAACATTCCATAGCAATGATGGCAAAAAAATAATAAACAATCAATACAACCATTGTGACGGACATGAAACGTTTGATAATGATCAACGCAAATGGACCAAGTATATCTCGATAACGATGAACATGGCGCCGTAAAAGATTCAATAATTTTAATGAACGAAAAGAAAAAAACGATGTCGATAACGTAATCGTAGTTGTTGCGGTCACGTGTAGATATTCATTCATCATGAATGTAATCAAACTAACGATTGTAATGATGAAATCAAATTGATTCCAACGCCGGCGGAAATATTCACGTGGACCAAATGCGGAGAGTTTCAGTAACATTTCAATCGTATACAACGAAATGAATATGGCACAAATTGTACGTGTTGATGTGGAAAAATAAAACATTCTATGCACATGATTGGCATTCCAACCGATAATGGCATCGAAAAATTGATATAAAGCAGCCATTATGATGACAATGTATGAAGACCAATCAAAATATCGATGCAAAACAATCGCACGTAAACGATACATCAGGTTTGGAAACCAACGTGAATCAAAACAACAACGAGAACGATCAAACCATGGTAATGATTTGTCTAGATTTTCCCAATGTAAATTCAACACTTCATAAATATGATAGAATTTATCCAATGTAAGATGATTATGATGATGATGATGATTTTGAGCATCGATTATGTGATGCAAATATTCTTCAGCATTCATTGATTGTCGATCATTAGCGGTCGATTGTTTTTTATTCAAACTTTTATCATTACGATGAGCGAGAAGATGACGTGTTTTTAAATCTTCTTGTGGTGTAAACACTTGCATTATTAATGCTTTATACATCAAGAATCGTTCCATTTGACTTGAACGGGGTTTCAAATGATTCATTAGGCCATTAAAATGTTCGAATTCAATGTATCCAATAACATTATTATTATCGGTGACTAACAAACGAAATGCATGATCACAAGCTTTACGACGGTGTAGAAATAATTTTCGAAATTTATCTTTTTCAATCTGTGAAAATGAATTATAAACAACGGCCAACATAATGTTGAGTAAAAAATACAGGTTAATCACTAAAAATATGACAAAGAACAGGGCATAAAATTGACTTTTTTGATATGCTGGCATCATAATATCGGGAAAATTTGCCGTTGTAAGTAATACGAACAATGAAAGAAATGATTCCACAATGGTTGAGAATTGTGAATAGTTTGATATACCGGAGAAAAGATAAAATGCTGATATTGAGAAAAATATGAGAAAAAATAGCAATAAGGCCAACATATCGATAAATGAACGCAATGATTGAAATGTCTGACGTATAACACGTCGTACACCAAAAAAATGAAAATTATCAATCAAGAATACTGGTCGCAATGAACGAGTGACACGAAAATGTGTATCCTGTCTCAAAAGAACCACAATCGCTTCGACAATCATCAATATTAATACGATGGTTTTAATTAATGTACGACCATGTTTGAAAAATTTCGCTATACCAATCCATTGTAATTTGACAAACAAAATCAATGCCAATATGGATAGCGCGATCAATTCAAGTGTAGCATGTATAGCTTCAGCAAGATGGTAATGATCGACAGCCGGTTTTTCTGTCAATGCCAATGATAATATAAGCCAACAACAGAATAGATCTATTGCATAAATGAAACGATTATGTGCAATCAAATACATTGGTAATTTGGTAAATAAATGTGGATGATGGTCAAATTTATCATTATTTAATCCTTCTTCCAAATATATTGATGCTTCAAGATAATTTAATGACCATAACATTCTTCTTTCATTTGTTATTGTATTTTCAGGTGATAAACCTGATGATGATGGTGATGATGAGCAAGGTGAATCGGTTGTTGTAGTTGTCATTGTATGTATTGAATGATCATGATCAATACGTGAATCCGATGGTGGTAATTGAATAAAACGACGATAAAACCAATGTAATAATGAATGCTTCAAACGCGAATGTCGATGCTCTGCACGAAGCGATTCTTCCATATCCGTATAGCTTTGACAAATAGGTCGATTATCGACTATTGATTGTTGTGATTCCATCATTGTTTATCGAATGAATTTGATCAGAATCAACAACCAAACGATAAAATATCTATGTTTTATTAGAATTTACATTAGTGCTAGTTTTTTTATTCATAGACTGCAAAAAAAATAACAAACCATTTGAGAAAAAACAAACAAATCACCATCACCATCATTGTCATCAAGACAATGAATGTGACCCGAAATTTTTTGTTGTTGTTGTTGTTGTTTACAAACTAAATCATCAATAATAATTGGGCGTAAATATGAATAAACAATTTTACCATTCATTAATATCGTTACACACTGAAATCAATTTGAATTTGAATTTAATAAATTTTAATTTTAATTAATAATAAATTCCTTGAAAAAAAGATTAAAGTCATTGTTTTTTATACATTTTACAAGGGAAAAAAATTGTCATCAAAGTTTATCCAAAAAAAAAAAATTAATTTTTTTCAATTTTAAATCAAATAAAATTAATCCATCATGTCATCCTCGTCAACATCATCGTCGTCGTCGTTGCCGCCATGGACATGATTAACAGCCATCATTGTTGTTGCCGTGACAATGGATTCATCATCATAACAACCATCAAAATTATCACCATCGATATATTCAACATATTCATCATCATCATCTTCATCATTATCGTCATTTTTCAATGTTAATAATTCAGCAGTACGTGTACGATGATTATTATGTTGTCGATGATTCTTTTTCACCATCATTAATGTCTGTGCGTTATTATTATTGTTGTTGTTGTTGTTGTTTGTGGTCGATTTTGGATCACCATTTCTTTCAAGATTATATAATCGTAATTCTTCTGCTACCATATTGAATATTTTGCCAAATACTGATGCACGCCTTTCCAATGGTAATTGATCAATCATATTGGATAATGTACCTAATACGGAATGATTTTCATCACGACGATTCTGCAATTGCCTAACAATTGAAAGAATTTCATCCATTTGATGTTTATTAATTGTTGAATTGATTTTGTTGTTGGAATTTAAATGATTTTGATTATGATTATTATTATTGGTCGATAACATTTGATATGGCGATGATGATGATGATAATCGTGGTTTTTTCATTATCGTCGGTTGTTGTTGTTGTTGCTGGTGATGCTGATAGTAATTATGATTATTAGTTGCACCTGATGATTGTGTTGCTGCCAAAGGTTTCGTAAGTGTTTGATTCAATATTGATTGAGAATTATTATTATTTCCTCCTATAGAACGATTCATATATGTTGTATTTGTTGTGAGACAATTTTGTTGTTGTTGATGATTATTATTATTATTATAACCAGATCGATTTGATGGATGGTAATGATTTTGTATGGATTGTGTCGATGATGATGATGATGATTGTGATTGTGATACTGCCGGAGATCGTAAGATGTTCGAATTCGTGTTATTTGAATGATTTGGATTATTAAATTGTATTGTTTTTCTTGGTTTAGTTACCACCGAAATCATTGGTTTCATTTGATTATGATGTTGTAAATGATGTATCATTGATGATCCATTCTGTATTGTTGATGTACCAATAACCTGAGTAGTTGTTGAAGTTGCTACGGTGGAATTGGGAATGTTCGAATGTGATTCATTATTCAATCTATGATTATTTGGTGATTGTTTCGTTTGTTGTTGTTGTTGTGCGGATGGATTGGCATTCGGTACAATTAATGCAGCTGCTGATGATGCACGTGTTTGTCGTTTCTCACCAATAATGGCTACAGAAGATTTAAATGTCGATGATGAATTACCCGATGCTTGTATCATTGATGATGATGATGTGGATTTTGTTTTCCTGTAAAACATAAAACATAAAATTCGATTCAAGTTTTATGGGAGAGAAAAAACATACGATTTAGCCCTATTTTTTGAACGTGGTTTAAATGGACAATCATCTAGGAATGATAATTCAGGATGACGATTAACATAACTTAAATCATTTGGATTTTTCTGATGAGATCGTTGTATTTTTCGATATGCGTCCCGTACATTACGCCATTTTGATTTACACATTTCCTCTAGAATATGAAATGGAATTAGTTTTAAATCAACAAAAAAGTAAAACTTACCATCCCAACCGATTAATTCGGAAATTTCCTTCCATGATTGTTGTATACGAATACGTTCATTGTATCCTGGATCTTTTTTATAATAAATCCATGGACGTTTACGTACTTCTTCAATTAATAATCTTCGTTGTTCATCCAATCGGCTATTACTATGACCATTTACATTATTATTACTGGAAGGTGAATCTGTTGTACCACCACCATTCAATGGTGGTTGTTGTGTCTGTTGGATACTGTTCATAACACTATTGATAATGGAAACTTTTTCTGGATCATTCGAATCGAATGATGACCAAAATGATGATTGATCTTCAGGATCAATTGCTGATAATGTTGTTGTTGTTGTCGTTGTCGCCGCTGTTGTTGATGATGCTGCCACATTTGTTATAATCGTATCATCATCATCTTCATCGGTTGCATCAATCAATTCAATATCATTACTATTGTCATTGAATAAAGGTGGTGATGATGATGATT
Organism: Dermatophagoides farinae; assembly: GCF_024713945.1. Classification (NCBI taxonomy): domain Eukaryota; kingdom Metazoa; phylum Arthropoda; class Arachnida; order Sarcoptiformes; family Pyroglyphidae; genus Dermatophagoides; species Dermatophagoides farinae. Next base: position 3,500,601 of record NC_134685.1, on the reverse strand, counting down.
TAGTTGTTGTTGTTGTTGGTGTACGATTATTATTTGGCATTATTGATGTCGATGTTTTTTGTGAAAAAAATTGAAGCTGCCAATTGAAGTACAACACACACACACAAGTTTGTTTAGAAAGAAAATCGCAATAGAATTTATATCTGGCTCAAATCGAGATATAAACAAAACAACAAATCAATTATAAATGCGTTCAATATCAACGTAGTTGTCGTTGTAGTCGAGTAATCAAGAATATCGACTGACTCAACAAGGGTCACACAAAACCATTTATTAGTAATACCGCGCCCTTTTCTTCACCAGCGAGCAAGAACACAAGATAATGGCCGCCGAAAATTCATATGGACAAAGTTGACGATAAAGACTAAATACGACGACCAAGGTTACATTAATACCACCACCACCACCACCATTACCAATACTTTAGTGTAACGAATTCTTCACCATTTTGGTATATTCAACCATGCTTTATATAATTTGAAATTTTGAGTCTCAAGAGTAGTTTTTTTGGTTCGAAATATAATCGCTATTGCAAAACATAACACACACACACACACACACACATTCGTTTCACATATCGCAATGAATTAGCTGTGGGATCATCATCATAGTGGCGTGTGGTGGATCTAGCTATTTTTTTCGCTGTTGGTTAGTTTATTGATGACGACGGCAACAAAACACAACAAATAAAATAAACAGCAGAAGTAGCAAATAATAACGACTACGACGACCTGGCCATTAGTATAATAATCTCTCGACAAAAGAAACAACCCAGGCAACCTAGCCCCGAAAAAAATAAAGCCAACATTGCATTACACATTTTATATACGTTCAAACATGTACAAAACACACACACACACACACACATTCAATATATTTTAAACGTAAAATAAAATAAGCGAGCTAGGCAAGCAGCTAACCAGTTGTCGTTACCAGTTGGCGGCTGTTGTTGTTTGGTTGTTATCGGTCGTGCCTTTCTCTCTTGTATGTTGTTGTTCTCTGTTCTCAATTTGGCTTGATTGCGACAATAAACGAGATTTTTTTTCATTCCCATTCTGTGTATTTGTCGATTTATTTGGTTGGTCGGCGCTGGTTCAAATTTTACTTGATTATTGCGGCACCACCATACAGACATACTATACATACACACACAACTCAGCAAAGAGAAAGGAATTAACAAAAAACATCTCTACGCAGATGCCCAATGTCTGTGTGTTATTTTAGTGCTTAGGCGATGCGAACGAATTTTGAGTTGATGATTTTTTTTTTGTTAAGCCTGAAAGTATTTTGGATCCTTTTCTTTGTCATTCATTCACCCGCCCACATACCACTATAGTGATATTTGTTTGCGTTTGACGCATATAGTAACCATATTCATTTCTTTATGTGGGTACACTCACACACACACACACACACATTAATATTCTCTTTTTCCTATTTTGTAATCTATTTCCCCCAACACTACCGCCACCATTTACGTTCGCGTTCTTTTTTTCCATCATCATCATCGTCGTCATCATCAGTAATACATGAATCATACATGCATTTTTACCATTTGGATGGATGAATGTGGAATATAGAAACGAGAACGGCGATCACGATTTTGGATGATGTTGACGGCTATGATGATGGTGATGGCCAAGACAAAGTATAGAAGCGGGAGGCAACGTACTCAATTTCAGGATTTTTTTCTTTCTTTCTTTTGGCTGTATATCATCATTGTACATTTGGATGATGATTGAACGAATATAACAGCAGCAGCCGAAGAGAGAGAGAGAGAGAGAGAGAGAGCGAGATAGAGCAAGAAACCCGAAGCGAACAACGACGACATGAATTTTTGAAGCAAGCAAGCGAATAGACAAAAAAAAGTTGTAGGATCGATCAGAGCGACAGAGCAACAATAGGGTTTAGACATCTGCAGATGGACATTCGTTTTTTCGTTATTTTTCCGACCAGCCAAGCAAGCAACAACAGCACATCAGCAGTAATAAAATTCGTTAAGGGTCACCACAATAGTGGTTCATGGGTCAATTTTTTGTTTGATTTTCGTCCATAATATCGTGGTTGTTGAAAATGGTCAATAAATTGAACCAAAGATTTCAAATTTTTTGAAATGCGTTTTGCATATATGCTTGGCATTTGAAACGAATTATTTCCCTGGAACATAGAATAGAAATAGACATAGACATTAATCAGATAATAAAGAGATAGATATAAAGGCGAAACGGTTTGTTATTTTTCTTTAGCAAAACGAAAGTCCTAATGTGCACCGTAACGACATCTATCATTGGCAACTTGCAACAATCGAGTAAATGTTAAATGCTATATTTCATTGTTATTATGAATGTATTATTTTACACTAAATTTTTTATTTTTTATAAAAAAATTATCATTATTATTACACAGCTTTCCAATTCAATTAATGACATAGTTTAAAAATTGCACATTTTTTTCATTTTCATTTATTAGAGATGAAAATGTGTGAGAATATGAATTAATTTTACACTGATCTACAGATGATGATGATGATGTGTATGTTTTTTTGTCTTGTCTTTTTACTCATTTGCTCGATGTATATTTGGTAACAGATTTTGTGCCTTCCGATACAGCATGTTTGGCCAATTCCCCCGGTAACAATAATCGTACACTAGTTTGTATCTCTCTCGAAGTAATTGTTGTTCGTTTATTGTATTGTGCTAATCTCGATGCTTCGGCTGCAATACGTTCAAATATGTCGTTGACAAATGAATTCATTATGGACATTGCCTTCGATGATATTCCTGTATCCGGATGTACTTGTTTCATTACTTTATAGATGTAAATCGAAAATGATTCTTTACGGCGACGATATTTCTTCTTTTTATCCGATACACGAACAGATTTCTGTGCTTTTCCAGCACTTTTCTTTTCAATCTTACTGGTTGTTGGTGTTGGCGCCATATATGATATGAACGATGAACGATATTAGAAATTGATCAAATAACAATTATATTTGTTGAGTGAAAGACAAAGAACGGATTATAGACAGAGCAAACACACGAATACAACAGGCCGAGTATTTCGAACCAAAAAAAAAAATTTTCAAAAAAATCGCAATCATTTCCTTTTTATATGATCGACAAAATGGTGTACGCAGCACGAGCCAATCAAAATGCAGCAATTTTAATTCCATCAATTGTAGAAGCAAAAGCGAAACCTGAAGGCGATACAGCTAGTAGCATTTGAGAATGATGTGGTTGTAGAAACGACTCACGATCATAAGAAAATTTTTTGTTGTTGTTTATTGATCAGCATTGAGCAAAAGAAAAATAAAAACCCAAAAAACAACAACAACGACGACGACGACGACAATTTTTTAAAGTCATTTAAGCATAAGCATCTCTGGTTGATCTGTATTGATCTCTGAAGTTATTTTAATCACCATCATCATGTCTGGTCGCGGAAAAGGTGGTAAAGTCAAATCGAAAGCTAAATCACGTTCATCGCGTGCTGGCCTGCAATTTCCCGTTGGTCGAATACATCGTTTACTTCGTAAAGGTATGAATATGCGATATGATGATGATGATGAAACGAATTTGAATCATTTGTTTGTAACCAAATTAGGTAATTATGCCGAACGTGTTGGTGCCGGTGCACCAGTTTATCTTGCAGCTGTATTGGAATATTTAGCTGCCGAAGTATTAGAATTGGCCGGTAATGCTGCAAGAGATAATAAAAAGACACGTATCATTCCACGTCATTTACAATTGGCCATTCGTAACGATGAAGAATTGAATAAACTATTGAGCGGTGTTACTATCGCACAAGGTGGTGTACTACCAAACATTCAGGCTGTATTGTTGCCGAAGAAAACGGAAAAAACTGCTTAGAATTCATACATAATCTCATCATTATAATGACAACAATCACAGACAGACATGTGACTTATACAAAATTTTGTAAATCAGAATCTCTTGTGTTGCAATTGCAATTTGTAAAATTCATTTCATTTCATTTAATTAATAAATCATAAACAAACGCATCACATGAAGTAAAAGTTGCACATTTCTAATCAAACTTATCATTGATTGATTGAAATAACTTTTTTCGAATTTGTTGGAGCAGTTTTAACTCAAAATCAATTTTATTTACAAAGTAATGAATTATTAATTAATATAAATCAATTTGGTCAATTTGTTTGTTTCCATAATTGCTAAAACAAATAGAAAATGAAAAAATGTTTACATGTTGTCTATGGTGTAGATTATTTCATATTTGGCATCGATCGATCGATTGATTGATTGGGATGATTAACCACCAAAACCATATAATGTACGGCCTTGTCGTTTGAGTGCATATACAACATCCATAGCGGTTACCGTTTTACGTTTAGCGTGTTCAGTATATGTAACAGCATCACGGATAACATTTTCCAAGAATACTTTCAATACGCCACGAGTTTCTTCGTAGATCAAGCCGGAAATACGTTTTACACCACCACGACGAGCCAAACGACGAATAGCTGGTTTGGTGATACCTTGGATGTTATCACGGAGAACTTTACGATGACGTTTGGCGCCACCTTTTCCGAGACCTTTACCACCTTTACCACGGCCAGACATGATTTTCGAGAATTTGTCAAAAAAAAATTGAAGTAACCACAAAAGGCAAGAGATTGCGAGTGAAGATTGGATTGCCAATTTTGGAATTTATATACTCGTAGAGTAAAGTTCGAGTGAACTCAGTCTTGTCGTTGCGCATGTCAAAACGGTGTCGATTTTTGGCGCGAAAACTGCATGGTGATAGCAAAGGTTGTTTTTTGTAATACTCAAAAGGAATATTTTATCAAAAAAACTACTACCAAAACAAAATAAAATCTGGCCTGGTCTGGTATGACAAAAAAACGGTTTTTTTTCTTTCAATAAAGCAAAAGCAATGGAATCATGTTTCGTTTGTCGTTCTTTAATGCATTGAAATAAACTTGAGAAATCGGAATTTTTTTTTAAATGATTTTATTCAAATGACAAAATGATAAATAACAAAGATTAAAAAATGCTCGAATCTCAATTGGATCAAAATATGGTCCTAAAAAGGACCGTTTGTATATGAATGATGGATTAGATTAGAATGAAAATTGAAGAATTTAAGCACGTTCTCCACGAATTCGGCGAGCCAATTGGATATCTTTCGGCATAATGGTAACACGTTTTGCATGGATAGCACACAAGTTAGTATCTTCAAACAAACCAACGAGATAGGCTTCAGAAGCTTCTTGCAATGCCATTACAGCCGATGATTGGAATCGAAGATCAGTCTTGAAATCTTGAGCAATTTCACGGACTAATCGTTGGAATGGCAATTTACGGATGAGCAATTCGGTCGATTTTTGGTATCGACGAATTTCTCGAAGAGCAACAGTACCTGGGCGATAACGATGGGGTTTTTTCACACCTCCGGTAGCTGGAGCCGATTTACGAGCAGCTTTGGTTGCCAATTGTTTTCGTGGTGCTTTACCACCAGTTGACTTACGGGCTGTTTGTTTTGTACGAGCCATTTCAAATTATTTTGTTTTCGACTTGAAAATACAATAGTTTTGAGTGCCAATAAACAAATGAGTAACGAGACTTGGTGTGAATCGCTTTTTTATACTCGACCATCAGAACAAGACAATACTCGAAGGAGGAGCATGAAAAGAGCGCGAAATTCAAGTTTGGAGGGAAAATCAGTGGGCGGGAACTATTTTTTAATGCTCATCAAATCGAATGTTTGTTTACAAAACATTAAAAAAAATTGATTGAATACAATTGCATGGATTATTGATTTATATTTTATCGTGCAACATCTAATTTCGATATCATCAAACAAAAATTGATAGTTTGAAAAATACATGTCTTTCATCATTATACTGCTGATCCGATAGCTTCAAAAAAGACTCAAATTGAAAAATGGTACATGAAACCTTAGAGACACTCATGTGTTTTAGTAATAACACAGCTGTATGAATATTTGAAATCGGTAAGTTTGAATCGAAAAAAATTTTTTTTATTAGAAAAGTTTACTAGAAAAAATGCTCTGATTCGTAATTAAATTGTGGTCCTGAAAAGGACCGTTTTATATGATGAATGAAATGATTATTTGCTGGATGTGTATTTGGTGACGGCTTTGGTTCCTTCGGATACGGCATGCTTGGCCAATTCACCAGGTAACAAAAGTCGGACAGCAGTCTGTACTTCTCTTGAGGTGATGGTTGTTCGTTTGTTGTAATGTGACAAACGCGATGATTCAGCAGCAATTCGTTCGAAGATGTCGTTCACAAACGAGTTCATGATTGACATGGCTTTCGATGAAATACCGGTGTCCGGGTGGACTTGTTTCAACACCTTATAGATGTAGATCGAGAAGGATTCTTTACGACGACGATGTTTCTTTTTCTTGTCGGTAGCACGGACAGATTTTTGTGCTTTACCAGATTTTTTGACAGCTTTACCAGTGCTTGGTGGGGCCATTGTTGAAGATTCGTTGTGGAAATTCAAGTTGTTGATCGCAAAAACCAAACAAACAGAATAATGATTTTTGCCGTCCATGTTCGACTTATATACGATTCTAAGTGGTGTACGGAGCACGAGCCAATCACATTTCAAGAAAGGAGGAGCTAAAAAATTTGGCGCGTTTTTGCTACGTACACCACTTTTCGAGTGAAACACGGAGTATTTAAGCCAAATCATTGCAATACATTTCTAACATTCGAAATTTTTTTTGTTTCGCTATTCATTTGCTCATTCACTTCAAATCAAATCGAATTTACAATGTCTGGACGTGGTAAAGGCGGTAAAGTCAAGACCAAAGCCAAGTCTCGTTCATCCCGAGCTGGTCTTCAATTTCCGGTTGGTCGTATCCATCGTTTGTTGCGTAAAGGCAATTACGCTGAACGTGTTGGCGCTGGTGCTCCAGTCTATCTTGCTGCCGTTCTTGAATATTTGGCCGCCGAAGTTCTGGAATTGGCCGGTAATGCAGCCCGTGATAACAAGAAAACCCGTATCATTCCTCGTCATCTTCAATTGGCCATCCGTAACGATGAGGAATTGAACAAATTGTTGAGTGGTGTGACCATCGCCCAAGGTGGTGTGTTGCCCAACATTCAAGCCGTGTTGTTGCCAAAGAAAACTGAAAAAACTGCTTAATTTCATTTACATTTAATTTCATTTTCATCATATAAAACGGTCCTTTTAAGGACCACATTTCATTTACCGAATTCGAGCATTTTTTTGTATAATAAAATTTTCATTTCGTAAATAATTTTATCATTTGAAACACTTTGATTTATTTATCATCACTAGAATATGTGTTGTAGATCAGGGTTATGTTTTGGTTTAATTTTGTGATACTTGATCAAGTTTGTTATTTGTAATAGTATAACCGAAAAAGGTTGAAATAGAAAAAGTATAACCAAAAGAAATAAAGATCAGAATCTCATTTTATTTAAAAACAAAATAAATAGCTCTTAATCTAAATTACAATTGTGGCCCTAAAAAGGACCGTTTTTGATCGATATAGATGAGTATGGAATGAATGGGATGGGGTAAAATGATGTAAAACGGAATTAACCACCAAAACCATACAAAGTACGTCCTTGACGTTTCAAAGCATAAACGACATCCATAGCGGTTACCGTTTTACGTTTAGCGTGTTCAGTATATGTAACAGCATCACGGATAACATTTTCCAAGAATACTTTCAATACGCCACGAGTTTCTTCGTAGATCAAGCCGGAAATACGTTTTACACCACCACGACGAGCCAAACGACGGATAGCTGGTTTGGTGATACCTTGGATGTTATCACGGAGAACTTTACGATGACGTTTAGCGCCACCTTTTCCGAGACCTTTACCACCTTTACCACGGCCAGACATGATTTTCGAAAATTTGACAAGAAAAAATTGAAGTAACCACGAAGTACAAGAAATAGCAAATGAAGATTTGATTGCCAATGCTTGGATTTATATACTCGTAGAGTAGAGCTCGAACAAACTCAGTCTTGTGGTTGAACTTGGCGCATGTCAAAACGTTGCGCGCTCGTTTTAAATCCACAAGAGGATGAAATTTTATCAAAAAATGGCGGTAGAAAATGCACGAATGTAAGGATTCTACAATTGTTTTGTCTTTCTGAATTGTCCGAACTTTGAAATTAAAAAAAAAAAACAAAAACTACACGTATCAATCAAATTTTTCGTTGACTTTAGACATGGATTATCCAGATTTAAACGTGTTCGCACTATACTTTATGAAACGATTCCGTTTATATTTGAGTCTTGTCAAGAATATGAAAGTTGGAATAAAACGTTTGCTATGTTGGTAACCAGAAGAAGAAAATTCATCCGGCCGATTCTTAAATCACGATTTAATCTTTGTTGATCATTTAAGGTACCTTGGTGTTATCTTAGACACTAAATTATTATTGAATCATGGAATCTTTTATATATCAAATCGAAATCGTTATCCATTTATAATGGGGTTTGAATTTTGATGTTTTAAGAATTATATTTATCTGACTGATATTGAACCATTGTTAACATATGCTTGCCCTGTCTGGTCTTACATGGCTAAATGATTATAGATTTCAATTGGATATTATCATTATCATATTTTTACTGATGGTTCCAAGTTGAATGGCCGTGCCGTGTTGTCATTGAGCCGGACACTGATCAAATTGTTCTAGTTTGATGCACAGGATTCGTCAATCTAATTCTAGACATTTCTGTTTAAATTGGGTTCGAGCACATTCTGGTGTTTATGGTAATGAAATGGCTCAAATCAATTGTGAAGAATATTGTTCGATTTAATTGGAATCAAGATGGATTTCACTTTTAGTCAATTTTTGTTTGGTCATGGCAGATTTGGGGAATATCTGACTAGATTTAGCATTTGGTCTGTCGATGTTTGCGGTTTCTGAGAGAGCGTTTTTTACTGGAAATGCAGATTGGTTGTTTGTTGTTTATTTTTTGTTAAGGCGAATAAAATTGTAATTAAAAAACAAAACAAAAAAAGAAGAAAAAAACACTGACACAAGACGGAATGTTATTGTTCTAATCCTCTATTGAGCATGCTCCTCGACTTTGTTTCTCTTTCTCTTCTCTTTTTTTGCCCGTCTGACAATTTATTTTTACTAAAAGACCATAATGAATCAATTGATGGGATCGATTTTTTACAACTTCCAATAACTTCCGGTGGGTAAATTTAGCATCATTGGAAAGAAAATTTCATGAGAAAAATTTTAATACTAAATTCATTGCAATTAATGCTCAATTCATTAAAGCATTGGCCATTGATTTCAAGAATACATTATGTCTATCAGAGTGTTTACGTTGTGGGCGTTTTAGTCAATTTCCGCCAATTCTTGGCTGTGAATCCGGAATTTTTTTCCTTGATCGTAAACTACAATAACTAGGCTTTCAATTGATACGATAATCATTTGGATACGTTAATGATTTCTTGGATAAAATTCCACATTAATCGCGATGAACAAACCGTATTTGACGCGACAAACTTTTTCATCAACTTTGACTGGATTTTTGACGCTGTTATCAATAATTGTTCTGAAAAATTTTCACATCATTAGAAAGCATATTCATTACTGAATTCAATGATGTCAAATTTGTCAGAATCAATCAAGGATTCGATAGTAAAACGGATCAAAAACTGAATGAACAAAACACAATTATGGCCACAATGGTTTATTTTGCCACAGTGATTTTGTTGTGAGTTCGCTCGTAATTCAGTCAGTTAGGTATATATATCGTCGCTCGTCGTCGTCGCGCTACTACTTGCTATTCGTCATTCGTTCAAACTGCAACTATCGTTCGTGCAGATTTTTCGTTTCGTAAACAATTATTGTCACGCTCGTTATATCGTAATTCCTTGTTCAATTAAATACATTTTGATTCTCTTTGCAACAACAACAATGGCCGAAACTGTCGCATCCGCTGCTGCAGCTGCCGCTGCTCAAGCACAACAACAAACTAAACCGAAAAAAGTTTCTGGAGCTAAAAAATCTGCAAAGCCAAAAACGGCCGCAACTCATCCACCAGTGGCTCAAATGGTCAAAGCAGCTATTGTAGCGTTGAAAGAACGTAATGGTTCATCATTGCAAGCCATCAAGAAATACATCCAATCCAATTATAGTGTTGATATCGAACGCATGTCACCGTTCATTCGAAAACATTTGAAAAGTGCCGTTGCAAAAGGCTTGTTGATCCAATCAAAAGGCAAAGGTGCTTCTGGTTCATTCAAATTGAACAAAGGTGAAAAGAAAGAAGCTAAAGCCAAAAAACCGAAAACTGTCAAAGCAGTCAAAACGGTGAAAAAAGAAAAACCTGCTGGCGTGAAAAAAGCTAAACCATCGAAACCTAAATCGGCTGCCGTTACGGCTACTGCTACCACTGTTGCTGGAACCAAAAAGGTAAAACCATCGAAACCAGCTAAATCACCGGCAAAAGAAGGACAGGAAAAGAAAGCCAAGATTGAAAAGAAACGTAAAGCACCAAAATCACCGAAAAAACCAATGGTTAAATCAACAACATCGGCTCCGGCTAAAAAAGCTAAACCAGCCAAATCGCCGTCAAAAAAAGCAGCAGCTAAAAAACCGTCGACAACGAAAAAAGCAGCCGCTGGTGGAACAAAGAAGTGATCGGATTGAATTGAAATTTTTTTCTTTTTTTCATATATAACCAATATAATCGAAATATATCGAAACATTTCTCATCTACAAAAATATATTCATCCATGACATGAACATTTAATGATAGTACCTCTCTGATTGTATATCATTCTCATATTCTCATATGATTGTTTATTATTACATTTTTTTCGCTTGTATAGTTTTACATCAAACATTCATACACATGATAAATTCATGATTATTCTTTGACCGTGAATAAATTTGTTTCATTCATCATAATTTGTTTTGAATTGTTATATTTTTCTGCAAACAGAGAGATAAAGAACGAATCAGGTGAGAAGAAAAAAATGATAAAAATTCTTTAATCAATCATTTAATAGATAAAAAATATTTTAACAAACAAACATAGGAATGGGTGTGTGTTGCGGTACTTTGTTAATTATTTGTATTCGAACGTTTGCCACCAAAACCTTTTCGTAGATTCTAAAAAGTTTTTGAAAAAAGTAGAAAAGAAAATTAGACGACAAAATTTTGTTTTCCATTGAAAATGGGTATGAGAAGAAGGGAACAACAACAACAACAACAAAATTAAGCCACGATATTCCAAACATTCATCGGTTTTTACACACACACACACAAAGGATGATCATGTGAATTGAATATTGAAATCCTGTATCTAATGAATAGTTTCGAAAAAAATTGAGGTCAAACATCTATGTGAATAGAAAACACATAGGAAGATGAAATATAAATGGATGGATACAGGTTTCTGTGACTGTTGAATACACTAGCAAGTCATACTCACCGTTGTTGATGATTTTTTCTGATTCGAGTCAATATTCGAATGATGATGATCAGAATTTGATTTTTCATATTCTAACACATCAATTTGTTCACACTGTTTAGCTAATGTTTCATTTAACTTGGCCATATGTTCGGACATTGCTTGCAACTGTTGTTCATAATTATTGACAGTTGTTTTTAATTCTTCCTGTAATCGATTCATTCGTGATTCTTGGTGCTCAGATTCTTGTCTCAGTTGGCAATTATGATCCTGTTCAATTAATAAACGTTGTCGTAATGATTGACAATCATTTTCATATGATCGTGCTCTTGAATCTATGCGTTCCAATGCATCGGTTAAACGCGTCAATTTTGTTTGCATATAATTTAAATTCAATTGATTAATGTTTTTTATTTGTTGCTGCTGCGATTGATTTGGATTAATGGTCAACATTGATTCGATAATATTATTACCGCCACCATCGATCATAACGATATCATCATCAATTAATTGACTTGAACAATCTTCATGATTAGATGATGAACCGATGGAACCAAGTTCAGCGTAATAATTTACATGATTTTTTGCCATAGTAGTAGTCGTCGCTGTAGTTGTTTGATCTAAACTTCTTGATGATAATGATACTAATGACGCATTATTCGAATTAGCCTGTTGTTTATTCAATGAATTTTTCATTATTGATTGATTTGTCAAGGAGTGTCCACCAGAAAATGAATTTGAATTATGAATCGTTGTTGTTGAAATTGATTGCTGCTGCTGTTGTTGTTGAGTGATTAACATTTGATATTTTTGTTCCAATTCATTCGAACGTTTTTGTTCACGTTCCAATTTAACTTTCATCAGCTGTGATTCTATTGACCAATGTTCTTTTTCTTTTTCCACCTCTAACAGACGAGTTTGACAGAATTTTAGCTGAAAAAACAAAGAAAAAATGAAAATTAAAACACAAAATAACATATTCTGATTCGGCAAACCTTTGTTTCAATATTCTTATTATCATTGCTCAAATCTATCGATTTTTGCTGTTGTTGTTGTGTGTCTTGATCATTATAATCATCACTATCTTCGGTATGATCAATGATCAAATCACTATCACCAACATTACCATTTGACGATTGTTGTTGTTGTTGTTGAGGATGATAATCATTGACAAAGAAAAAATAATGCATTTCAAATATGAGACGAATTTCTTGTACACATTTCGATAAGAATACAACCGATGATAGGATACAATCATCAGCTGATTTCAATTCCGATTCAATAGTGACGCCAAGATCATGTTCCAATACAACTTTGGAGCTAAATACTCGTTTTGCTTCTATTTAAATCGAGAAAAAGAATAATTAGAATTCAAGGGGTCAATTGAAGAAATAAAAACAAACACATACCACCAATACCATGTTCAAGTGCATCGATACGATGCATAAATTCATTGAAAATTGTAAGAAAATTTGTATTCATCAATGATTTGGACAGCAATAATTGAACATAATTACAAATCTGTCCAATTATCGTTACACAATTAGTGATTGATTGTATCAACATTTCATTCTTTTCACAAAGATTACGACGTTTTTCTGGATCGGCTAAATGTGCCTGTAATTGTGGATCCAACATTGTTTGTATGATATGATTGGATGGATCATAATCAACATATTGTTTACACCATAGATTTAAACTAGAATATCAATATATCAATATCAATATGTAACATTAGAAATTTTGCTCAGAAAATTTTTTTCGTCACTTACCAAATAGTCAAATAAATGTTTGTTTTGTTCAGATAACCAACATAATCGGCAAACGTTTCAACAATATCGATAGATGTTTTTGATATTTCTTGTTCGATTGCATTCGAATCGGTTATCGTTGTCGAATCAGGTGATGATTGTTGTTTCCATTGTTGAATTTTCAATTCAGAATACTGCTTAGATGCATCTTCCAATTGTACCAGATAGGTATCGTAGCCCATTTGCATATAATCACGAAACTATTTTGCAAAAGAAAAAAATTTATCAAAGTTGTTGAACCACGTCAAAACAAAGTTTTAATTTAAAAAACAAAACATCAAACCTTTCGGAGTATGGACATCACAGACATTGAACGAAATGGTACTGGATCATTATTGATCGTCGATGATTGATGAACGAATTCTGGTGATGTTTTTGTTCTTGTGGTTGATGGTGGTCGATTCGTATCAATAATGGAACAATCATTCATCGATGAAGGCAATTCTAATAATTCGATCGATGATAATGATGATTGAAAATCAAGAAAATATAAATGATTCGATTGTTTTTGGAACAATGCAAACATTATTGAAATTTTTTGAGATACATTGGAATGTACAGTCGATAGGGCACAGATGAATTCACATAATTTCATTGTAAATTGTTCAATCACATCTTGTCGTTTGGAGAGATCTTTATAGAATTTATTCTGTCGTTGCTGTTGCGGCTGCTGTCGTTGTTGTTGGGGAGATAATTGGTTCAAATCATATCGATAATTATTGTCAATCACTTTTATATTCGAGGATTCTTGTTCGGATTTTTTGATTAGATGTTCTAGATTGGCTATACGTTGTTTCAGATTTTTATTCTCATATTTTCTATTGTAAAGAAAAAATTTCAATTATTCAAAAAGAATTTCTCTCTCGAAAAACAAACTTACAAATCTTCAATCTCGACACGAGATTCATGAAATTTTTGATCAATTTTTTGATATCTACTTTTCAAATCAATCTTTTCCTGTTCCATTTTTCGCAGACTAGATTTACATTCTTCCAACTGTCTTTCAGTGGTTTCTGTTTGTTCAGCTGCCAAATTTTTTGTCACTTTCAATTCATGTTCTAGCCGTTCTGTAGACTGTAACCGTTGTTGTTCCAGATGACAATTTAGTTGTTTAAGCCGTTCCAATTCTTCGGTTTTCGTTTTTAATTCCAAATTCAATTCATCGACTAGATTCATTGATTCTGGTTGCTGTTGTTGTGAATTATTATTAACACTGTTACTACTACTTGTTGAAGCTCGACGTAAATCTTTGCATTGACCATCTTTCGATGCTGATGACGAGGTGGATGAGGATGATGAAGAAAATGAAAGAAATCCGGTTCGTCTTGATCCTGGTGAATTTTGTCGATCTTTCGAATCTAAATCACTTTGTAATACACCAACACGTTTAGTTAGTTGTTGATTACGAAATCGAAGACTTTCAATTTCTTGCTCTAAACGTCGTATATTTTGATCACGTATTTTGATCGTTTGTTGTTGTTCGACGTTTTTTCCTTCCTCGTCGATCACAGCTTTTTTGAGCACCAAAAATTGAGCACGAATCTATTTATTTAGATTGGAAAACAAAGATCATCTATAAGAATTTTCAATTCGAATCATCCAACAAACCTTAGCATATTCAGTGGCTAAACGTTGATATTTTTCAACAGTAATTTCCATCGATGATGATAACGATGTGGACGATTCAGAAGTTGTTTGAGATAATGTTTCAGCCGCTGATGATCGATGTGCCATGACAATGATGATCTGGAATTTTTTTGTTCAGATTGAAAAAAAAATAGAAATCAAAATAATTAGTGAATCAATGATGCGATGACATTGTCATTCATTTAATTTAGTGATCTCAAATGACAATTGATAGATTTGATTGAATCAATTCACAAAAAAAAATTCTATATACAAAACAATTATATATGGGTGTTGATGTTGATCGTCGTCAGCTGTGTGTGCAATCATTGAATTGAATTGAATTGAGTTGTTACAAATAGGGAAATTTTCTTCGGAATTTCTAGTAATCAAATAAAGAATCTTTTCTGGAATTTTTTTTTCTTTAAATTGCCCAAAAAAATTGATCCATTGATTCATGTAGTTTTTATACATTGATAGTTTATTTGTATCGTAAACTTTTATTGTATGAATTTTTTACAAAAAGAGATCATCAGCCAAAAGATGGCGTTAATTTGACTATTTTACAAAAAAAAGGAATACGACCACACGCACATTTATATAACAAATATATTTCGTTTGAAAGAGTTTGCTTAATACGCAACATAATCTGGCGTATTTATGCGGGATACATATTCCCAGTTGCATACATGGTTTGGATTGATATTTATATGGATTCAAATTGATGTAGGATTTTCATTACAGTGTACGAAATCCATCACCTACACATACCACTCACACTACACACCCCCACCACTACTACACTCTAAAAAATAGACCCCATTTTTGGGGTAGACTTTGTACAACCGAAGTTGAAATCGAGGTAAAAAAAATACATAATGGGAGGAGTTTTTAATGGAGAAAATAAGTACAAAAAGTATTTTTTAGAGTGTGCTTTACAGTTTTTTAAACGATTTCCACACAAATCGATAGATGACGCTGTGAGAATTGGAACATTTAGCAACATGAACAAAGATTTATTTATTCGAAATTGAGAAATCTACTATACTATGACGCTAACGTTTGTGAGTAACTGCAACTTTTACACTCGCCAAGTGCTTGCACTGTGTACTTGCACTGTGTATTAACTTGGCATTTAATGCGGGGAAGCTGAGCCGGCCATTCCTGCTTATTTTCAGTACAAACATAACTATTTAGTATGAGCTACTCAGTGTGTGTTGTGTGTGTGTGTGTCTGAGCATGCGGGAAAACTTTTGAATGCCGCTGAACAGTTCGTCCAGCTCAGAAGTAGAAGCCGCTTCTAAAGAAACGCATTCTGTGGTATGTAGCTTTGACAAAGCTTTTTTTCATTGTTCTAGCTCCGCACACTTTGCTGCAGATTTTGCATCCCATAGATGGTGCAGTCATTCAATAGAACATAGAAAGAGTTCGAATCGTCGAATTCGAATTTTGATAGCGACCACGTGATTTTCATTTTGTGTGAATGTATATGAGTATTTGATGAGTATGTTTGTATGATTATAAGTATTGAAAAGTGAGTATTGTATTGTTATAGTGATGTCGATTCATGTGATTAACATAATTGACTTATTGCTCAAAGATCTCATGCAGTCGCAAGAAGTTTTTGGTGGTAAATTAATCATCTTTGGGGGAGATTTTCGTCAAATATCTCCGATTGTTCCCAGAGGAATTTGTGTTTCTTCTGCAGACTTGAGCATTAAGAAGTCACCGCTTTGGATATATGCAAAACGGTTTAGTCTTAGCACCAATATGAGATCAGCCAATTTTGCTGAATACAATGAATGGCTTCTTAAATTGGGCAACGGTACACTTCGAGCTGAATCATCTCGAATCACAGATCCAGAATACTTTCGTGTTCCAGATCAATTTTTAGTTAATAGCGTTGACGAGCTAACAACTGAAATCTATGGTGCTGGACTTGATCCAGCTTATCAAGATCAGGCAGAGGAAATGGCCAAAAAGGTCATTCTCACCACCACCAATGATTTAGCACATTTTTTCAATACAAAAATATCAAACTCATTCATTGGTAAGAATACAATTTATTACAGCATTGACAATATTGCGGAAAACCACAGCGGTTTGCAATTCAATGTTGAGTGTCTTCATGCGATGAACCCGCAAGGTTATCCTAGACACAAACTTGAATTAAAAGTTGGATCCATTATTATGTTGATCCGCAATGTTGAACTACAAAGCGGTTTGCTTAATGGTACACGTTTAGTTGTCACTCAACTAAAAAGACGCACCATTAAAGCTCGCATATTGACAGGAACGCACAAAAACACGGAGGCTCTGATTCCTCGGATCATTTTCCAACAAAATGATCAAGATCCTGAGCTGCCATTCAAATTGGTGCGTAGACAATTTCCTGTGGTGTTGGCTTTTGCCCTGACAATTAATAAGTCTCAAGGGCAATCTTTCGAAAAAGTAGGTGTATACCTTCCCACACCAGTATTCCAACATGGAATGATGTATGTGGCTCTTTCCCGATGCAAAAATCCTAATAATCTTAAGATTTTTGTCGAGGAAATTGAGGAAAAGCAAGGTGCTATTTTGCTGACGGTCAACAACGATCGCAGCATCTACACCAAAAATATCGTATTCCGCCAACTTATCGATATCGATGAACAATAATAAGTATGCTGTTTGATCGATAAGTTGATGTTGGATTTACGTAACATTTTCAAAGGTGTCAGGTACAATACACAAGTCATAGCTGACCCTGCGGTACCAAACCGAAACCGGAAGCAAAACGCCGTGCATAGAAATCCACCGTCAGGCACAAAGCACGAAGCGTTAAAATTGACACCTTTGGCTAGATGCCAAGCAGGGGGGGCGGCGCAGCCGCCACACCTGCGGGTATCCAGCTATATTGACCGTCAAGGATTGATACCTTTGACTGGATACCAAGCAGGGGGGGCGGCGCAGCCGCCACCCCTGCGGGTATCCAGCTCTATTGACCTCAAGAATTCATACCTTTGGCTGGGTACCAAGCAGGGGGGCGGCGCAGCCGCCACACCTGCGGGTATCCAGCTATATTGACTGTCAGGAGTCAGCCCCGCAGGGCCAGCCTGGGGCAGGCGCGAAGCGCCTGTACCGGGCTGGTTTAATTTAATTTTAATATGATAATAAATAAATGGAATTGATTATTAATTAATTAATTTAATTTTGGTTTTTTCATCATCATCATCGATGCTGTAGATTTTTGTCCCGTTTTCACTCGTTGCTGTTCATTATTAAATCCGCCACCAATGACGCTATGATCATGATCATCTTCCATTTTAATTGTCGATCCATTAGTTGTTGCTGTTGTCGATTGTTGTTTAGATGATGATGAATTTGTTTGCTGTGAATCAATCTGCTGTTGATTAATATTAGTATTCGATGATTGAATGGTCAATTGTTTTTGTTCACCACCACCAATAGGATTGGGTGGAAATTTTTGCAATAGATGCCATAATAATCCATCAACACTTTCACGATAACGTAATCGCATCTGATTATTACCATCAATTATGAATGTTTCTTTGCTACTGGTGTTTTTATTATTATGATTACTGGTGCTGGATGATGAATCTTTACCATTTTCATGATTATTATCATTTGATTGTCCATCTTCTTTAAAATTAATCATCATATCATTGGAATTATCGCGATCAAATATCCATGTATAATCGATGGATGGATGAAAACGTGCATAATTCAAGCATTCTTCGAATGCCGATTGTAATGAATAAATTGTTGTCAATAATTTGGATTCAATAATTGATTTAAGATCCGGTGCCTGATATATAACACCGGCGATTATATAATAATTAGCTATTGGTACTACATATGTCGGTGAATGTCGTTGCTGTTTACGTATAACGAACAATATCGGTTCTTTACTATGTAACAGAATGTATTCGATTCCTTTCATTTTTTCCAATTCACGTGGATGTAGATTTCTCATTTTAAGATGTTCATTATTACATGTATGATCATAGAACGGGTTACTTTTATCAGCAAAATATGTAAGAACATTGTGTTGATTTAATGGTGGAAATCGTACACGATTACACCACGTTATATGAAGTGGATTATCTACAATAAAATTATGATTCATAAGGAAAACTAATTATTAATTTCAAAGTCTCTACTTTAAACTACAAACCTTTATCATTCATTTTCAAAAATTAAACGAAAAATTCTAATTCTAATTCCAATTGTTGTTGTTGTTGCTTTTGTTTGATTATTATTTTGGTTTGAACAAAATCAGCTGATTTTTTTTGACACTCGATCGTTGTCGTTCATAGATGTTGTTATTGTCTCTTTTATGCATTTTTTTCAATTTTTTATCCATCATCATCATCACCTCTGTGCATCATCTATATAGAAATTTTAATGATCAACAAACAAAAAACAAAATTTCAAACAGGATCCATTCGGGCAAAATGTCAAAATTTAAACACACCGACCGACCGAGCGATTCAAATCAAGCAAATCCAATTTCAAACAAGAGAGAGAGAAATATATAAACAAAGATCGCCATTATCATATGGATGTCGAAACAATCAAAATACAGCATAATGAATTGAAAGAAAAAAAAATTAGCCAAACTACAGTCAATCATCGAATATTATATCAAATTTGTCATGAAATTAATTATAATTCTCTAATCTGATTTAATTCTTCAAATTCAATGATCAATTGATTTCGTACGATCGTGCACAGAATCTGACGAATCGAATCTCAACATAAAATTCTAAACATTCAAACAGAGCAGTCGTCGTCGTCGTCGTCATCTGTGTGTTTTTTGTTACATGTCCTGTCTTCGTCTTGTTTGTGTTTCTCTCATCAACATCATCGTCGTCGTCGTCGTTAAAAAAGGTAAGAAAATTTCCAAGTTTTGTGTTGTTGTTGTAAAGGAGACACAAGTTTTCTATTTCTTCAATTTATGTGCATGTTTCATTGTTGTTGTTGTTGTTGTTCGTAGTAGTACGTTCATCACACAAACAAACAAGTAAGCATCAGTCAGTTATAATAACTGTAAATACAAAACAAAAATTACGAAAACGAAAAAAAAACTCATTTTTGTGTTTGCGTTTTGTTTGTGTTGTGTATTCGCGTTTTATTTGACATAAATTTCATCAAACAAAAAAGTGAATAAGAAAATGTAAATCTAAATGAAAAAGATCCATCAGTCACAACGACAACAACAATGGATCAATCAATAATGGTGATAATGGATAATATTCAAATCAATTGGAAATTGATGATAATGGAATCGATATTATCAAATCATCATCATTATTTTAAACGTAGAAAATTAAATATAAAAAATAATTTATAATCAATGTCATCATTTTTGTAATGATGATCAATCAATTTTTGATCGATCAGCAATGTTTCAGCAGAAAATAAGAAAAAAATCAAGTCCATCAAGTGGTTGCTTGCTGGCTAAAATCATATTGATCAAAAATTGATTTAACTATTCAAGTTTTCACATTCCAAACGACATTGGATTTCATCCGATAATTATCCGGTGTTGTGTTTTTACCAAGTTTTTTCGAATGTTTTTATCACATTCGAATCATCATAATCGATTATATCGATTGTTATCGTTATCGCTTGCACTTCCTCTTTATTTATTTTTTTTTTGTTTTTTGTTTTGTTTGTGTTCGATAATTGAACGTTTGGACAGAATTAATTGATTGTCTGCCTAAATGTAAAATTTATTCATCATTTTTTAAGATAAAACTTAATTATCAACAGTGGTGATGATAATCAAGAATATGAGAAAAAATTTTTAAATTTCAAACAAATAAAATCAATTTCGATTTTTGTCCTACAATCTATGATCAGGTCCAGGGTAAGTGAAATTTTTCGAATTTCTTTCAATTCACTACATTTGTTATGCAACTCATTCAACGGAAATCCTTTGAATCTGAAGGATTTTTTTTCCTTTGCCAACATTGAAAAAACCTATCCACATTCAGGTTGTTGTGTATGTGAAATTTTCCTTTTCATCAATGTGCATGTTTGTGTTCTGTTTTTTGCTGTATTTGGAAGTTGATAGAGAAAAAAGTCAAGGATACGTGTTTTATTTGTATGTATGAGTGAGTGAGAGTAGTACGTGCAAATATATAAAATTTTGATGTGACAACACTGCCATGATATCCCTTTTTTTACTTTACTTTACTTCGTTTTCATTAAATAGAAAAAAAAAGATTACAACAAACCAGCGTCGTGGTATGAGTGTTTTTTTGAAAATTGCAATTGACAATCCATAATACTAGCAATAATACGAGCAAGTTTTTTTTGTTTTGATATTTGCAATAAAAATATAATTGCTGCATCATCAAGGATTACATGATGATGAAGACACATTTTATATATCCATTTCATTTTGATATATCATATCCATTCACTCATTTTGGAATTTATTCAAAAAAAGACGATAATGACAGAAAGATGATAGAAAATTCCGAAAAAGCCAACAACAGTGTCAATATGTTAGTATGTCAATGGAATGAATTTCTATTCTTTGAATTTGAAATTAAAAATTTTCAACTGCTACTTAGTCACTGTTGTTGCTGCTGAATTACCGGTTTGTTTCTTGTTTTGGATCGTTCCACAATGGCAATATTTTTTTAATTGATGTGTGTGTGATTTGCTATGACTTTTTTTGTTTTTGTGATACTGTAGTTGAGATTCATAGAGCAGCAACAGCTTTTGACATACTGAACTAGTTTTTTTCTTTTGATTTAATTTGGAATTTTTCCTATGCTAAATTCAGTAGCCAAATAAATCGACAAGAAAAAAACAAAGTAAATAATTGTGATGACGATGATACATGGCTAAGTTGATGTTCATACAATTCTTAATTTTGTTCGTTGTTGTTTTTTTACCGTTCGCTGTAAACAACGACAACAAAATCAAAACTTTGAAGAAAATTTCTTTGATTACCAAATGTGTGTGTGTGTTGTTGTTGTAGTTTATTTGACACAAACAAAATAATGATGGATTATTATTATCTATTGAAAGCTAAGAAGAAAAAATGTTTAAAAATAGACAATTTGAATTTGAATATTTGTATTGGAAAGCCGGTTTTTTCCAATCATTCCCTTATTGATGAATGAAAGAAAATGGCAAAAAAATGGAAAGTGGTAAGATCATTATCATAATCAGGATTTTGTTGTTGTCGTTGTATAAACAGAAAGAATGTAAAAGGAAAAACGACATAAACCTAGCAATTCTAATTTTTGATTGATTGGCAAATTCATTTATTTTCAGGTGTTCATCAGCCTCATCATCACCATCTGTAATGAATGAATGATGAGATCAGATATTGTTTATTTTGTTTGACTCTCTTCATTTTGTTTTTGTTTTGAAATTGTTACAATATAGAACTGCATTTCAATCAGAAAAAATGCTTAAAGAGAGTAAAAAATTGATTATTTAATGATTAATCTGATTATTATGAACAAACGAACAAAAACGAGTTCATTGTACCAAGAAAAATTGGTTCCAAATTGACGTCATCGTCCTTCTGTGAAATAAGATGAAGAAAATTGTACTTTTGAACTATCTATCTAAAATTTGAGCTTTTGGTTTTATCGTTTTATGTTGTTAACCGTGAATTTTATTTGGTTTGTTTCACATGGACTATTCTCATCATTGTTTCCCAGATCCAGAAGCAAATAAACTTCAAATTTGGTTCGAAATTCGATCGATATGTTTTTATTCAAAAGATAGGTTTGGGCCTTGAATTGGTATATTCACAATCGATTAATCGATTTATTTTTCATTTTCAACATTTAATTTTTCTGTTTTTTTTCTGGTAGTTGAGCAATTCACATTTCATGTTTTTTTTTATCGTGCATCATTTCTTTTGATTTATATCAACTACCTATCTACTTGCCAATCTAATTATTATCGGTCGATAGATCGATCGATCGATAGATAGATTGATTGATTGATCAATCAATCATTTCTTTTGAAAAGAAAAATAAGAAAATTTTTCTTTACTGCCATGATCAAGATGATGATGGCAGTAACGGTGGAGAATACAACATTGTTATTGTCCTTGAATTAGGTATTCATTTTCATTTTGTGTTTATATTTGCTTTTTTTCCTTGACTTTGATTTTCATTTTTCGTTTCGTTTCGGAATTTTGCATTCATTGATTTTTTGTTTGTGAAAAAAAATTCTGTAGAAATTCTTTTCATTACCACCAATCGACCGATGATTGCTGTAGTGGTGGTAATGATCATTATGACATCATAATGATAAATTGCCAAAGTGGCCTTTGTTATTAGAGGCACCAGATATAAAAACAATTTATATTTCATTAAAAAAAAAATATCCAAGTACCAGATGACCATCACCAACAAACCAACCAACCAAACAAGCAAATAATTCAATCAGAGGTGTCGAGACCATGACCAACATTTTCTGGTTGGATTCAAGGATCAAGTTATTTCTTGCAATCATCATACATATCATAAAACCGTTTACTTTTTCAAAAGTTGGTAGTGGTATTTTTTTTGTTGTTGGAGAAATGAAATGAAATGAACTCTCTCTCTCTCTCTCTCTGGTAAGTATATAGAACACAATATATGTTGTTGTTGTTATTTGTTTTTACCATAAATAAATATGTGTGATGATCTGTAGCTGTTTGTTAGTTAGTTGTTGGTGGTAAAACAATTTGATTTTCCTGGGGTTTTTTCTGGGCGTCTTTTTCAGGTGATAATGATCATTGTTTTTTTTGTTGGTCAGTCAGTTGATGGATTTTTTTTTGTTTTGTTTTGTTATCATGTTTCAAGATGTTTTCGCGTGTCAACTTTAATGTTGAATAATTAACCTAGTTTTTTTCATAGAAGACGAGAAGAAAAAATAACGGCAGATGCATCATGCATTCTTGTTGCAGCCAAACATTGTAATTGTCACATTATTCACAAAAAATGAAAAATATTTTCGTTTTTTTTCGTTACTAAAATTGCCATAAATAATTTTCATTTCATTTTTCCCCTGAAATTTTTTTTTCTTGCTAACGGACATATATACATGCATGGCCACCAAAATGAATATAGTGAGGATATTTTTAGAATGTCATCATCATCATTATTATGGATTTGCAAATGAGAAATAAATTTTTTGTGTGTATGTGTATGTGAGAGATCCACCAGACAACCGATGACCTGGGGTGAATTTGGAACGGAAATCACAAGTTTTTTTTTGTTGTTGTTTTCATTTCGTCGTCTGACGATGATCGAGGACTGTGGATTGAAATTTTTATTCATTTTTTATGTTTGTTTGTCCAATAATCAATCAAACAATGATGAAAGCAATGAAATGAAATTAACTTTTTTGTTTTTGTTGTGATTGTTTTTGCAGGAAAATTTTTTTGCAATAACTATTTTCGGGAATATTTTTTTCCCATTCATGTTCATGTAAATGTATAGAGATGCTTGCATGACAAAAGTACATTGAACAATTCATTGTGTGTTGTGTATGTGTGCAAACATCATGGTTCCGGTTATAATAACGACGATGATGATGGTGTCGATCTATATTTTTCACACAAAAAACATTTCTATTCATCATTCTAAATTTATTATTCTCGTAATTATCAATCTGGTTAATGTTGGAAAATTTTCTTCAAATCAACTTAAAAGACACATTGGTTTGATTATTCATTTTTTCGAATATTGTGTATGTACATCTATACATTGAAACGAAATTAACTTTTCACCTTTTTGTCCACCGCTTTCATATGTAGGTGATTGTTGTTTTTTTATCATTGTTTTTCGAATACCTTGCTGTGATTATTACAAAACCAACAAACAGAAAATAGCTGTGATTAATGTAAAACAAGCGAAATCAAAATGCTTTTTCATCGAATTGGAAATTTTTTTTTCTCCTCTTTGAAACCTAAACAATAATTTGAAGAAACAACAACAACAACAAAGAAAAGGAAAATGGCCATAAGAAGTAGAATAACAAAATCATCAATTGTAAAAGCGAATGAACAACAATTAAACAACAAAACAACCAAATCATCATTGATTGTTGTTATAAAATCAAATAATAATCACCCGAAATCGAATAATATGATTGATAATAATAATGATGATGATGATGATGATAAAAGTAGTGATAAAAATGACAATAAGTCATCATCAACAACAAACTTACAACAACAAAATTACCGAAAAAAGATGATGACCAATAATAACACGGATAATGAATTGAAATTGAAATTGAATTTGAAAAAATTATCATTCGAAGAATCTAATGATAATACTGCTGGAATAATCAAATCAAAACGACGACGACAACAACAACAAAATTCAATCATTCGTACACGTAGTATGATGAAATTTGATAATCAAAGTAGCAGTAGCAGTACAATTGGAAAAACAAATGGAAAAACAAATCTATCATTTCGATTCAAAGTATTGAACATTCATGATAATAATGAACAACAACAACAACAACAACAAACCAAGGAAAATCAATCGAAACGAAATATTAAGCTACGTTTAAATCGTTCACAATTGAAAATTTCTCCCTCGACAACAACGACGACTATATTGAATAACAAAATGATGATGATGATGGACACTATTTATGGTAATGGTAGGTGGAATTTTTTTTACAAACAAATTGGCGCGCTTTTTAATTTTTTAAAACTGATTAGTAACTGTATTTTAGACTAGATGGCGCTAGTGTTTATCTTTTTCAAATTTTGTTTTCTATGTATGAAGATCTGAGAATCGTCAAGTATTAATAGGGCCGGTAGTGTCATGAAAGTTTTATTCATCTATTTTTGATTTTTGATTTTTGATCCTTTTTTTCAATCCCAATGACAATTATGTAAAGTATAATGAGGTGGATGTAATAGTTGCCAACAACAAGTTTTCCTTGATGATCATTATTACGATGAGGAGAAAAAGAAAATTTTTCATTTTCATGTTCGATTTCTAAAGAACGTAATTGTCACACATATGATTGAAATGAAAATTGACACACACACACACAAACGATAATGTTCCAATAGTTCCAATAGCTTTCGTATAGTGAACCTTGATAATAAAATTTTCTCTGGAACATTATAATTGAATCATATACGAATGAAATGTAAATAAAGTAACAGTGTGGTTTGTTTGTTTGTTTGTTTGTGATTATGATCTGGTTTTGTTGTCTTGGTTGTTTTTTGTCGCTATTCGAATTGAATATAATGAATCATGCAATTCGTTTCTTATTTACATTGCAATTTTTTTAATAAATAAATCCATTATTTATATATTTTGTCCGAATTTCATTTTTTTCCCGGTTAATTGATTGGTTGATTAATTGATTAAATCATACTACTGCTATGAATCGTGAGATACAATTTTATTTTTTTAGTGAACAATCATCATTACACACACAGGGCTTCCATATCGATCATCGATTATCAATTAATCAATGTGTTTATATAATATAATTATAATAATAAGATTAAAAATTGATTGATTGATCGGTCAGTCAGTCGGGTTGTTGTTATTGTTTGTGGTATGTGATATTCAAGTGTTTTTCTGTCGCTTTATATTGGACGCCAGACTGGTTTGAAAGTTTCATTTTTTTTTCAATCCGATCGACAGTTTGTTTGGTCATCTAGTCATACTAGTTTATTTCATGTGTGTGTGTTGAATCCTTATGTAACTAACTAACTTTAAGTAAGGCAGTAAGTCAGGTATCTAGTTGGCTAACAATTAAAGCATATCTGTGTGTGAGTGTTTGAAACTGTGTCTACCTGTATGATATGTATTGAATGGTTTGTGTTTGTGGGTGAATGGACCAAGATTCAAGTTTGACCTATTTTCTAATGATCATAATGATGATGATAGTGAAGATTTTTCTTCCACTCTTTATCATCATTCATCTTCTTTCAATGGAAAAGTGATCAAAGAGAAAAGATTTTTACTAATTTAATAATTGTGACTAAATAATTTTTCTTTGTATCATCAATGATTGAATCTTTTTCATAAATCTTGAAATGTCCAGAAAAAATGGAAATAATAAAAAGTCAAAAAAATAAAAATCTTCATGTAATAACCATGATGGTGATGATGATAATCATTGGAATACGCGCATTATTACCTGTTCTATGTCTTTGTATCAGTGTGTGTGGCACCAAATGATCTTCGATCAAGGATCCACACCGACACACACACATTGTATATACACAGGTCTTGAGATATATCATTGAAAATCATTCATTCATCATCCTGAAAATATACCTGTGATGTGTGTGGTGTTTTGATGGCTATGTATGCATGTATGCATGTATGTGTAATGTAGTTTTGTAGTAGTAGTAATTTAGTAGTTTTTTTCTTCAGCTCAAGATCCAATTGTATTATCATGTTGGCTCCTTTGGAATTACCAAACAGTAATAATAATAAGTCAGTATATATATTATATATACAATCACACTGTATTTGTGGTGTGTGCATTCAAAATATCGACACAAAACTAAACACAAAAAAAAGTTGATCAAAATGTTGGCCAACTAGCTTTGCTCTCTCATCTGTGTGTTTGTGTGTTTGATGTGTTTCAATATTGAATTTTAACTTGTGGAAAATAAAAACAGGAAAGCAAAAAAAAACATAATTCGGCTACTACGACTATGGCGCCCAGTATTACTATTCGGAACGAACGGACGAAAAAAAATGTCTTCGTCTTTTCATCTTTTTCTCTCTATCTCTGTCGTCGTTTTTGACGGACAAAATTTATGTCATGTGTATTTGTATTCGATTGTTGTTGTGATGGTGGTTGGCTGTTGTTGTTGTTGCTGTTATTATCGGGTTTTTCCTTTTTTTTTGTCAAAAGATTTCAGTTTGCCCGTAGACTTTGATTGAAACGGATCAGAGTTTATTTTCATTTTTCTCTCTGTCGCATCTGATCAGTCGATTGGATCGATCGGCCGGTAATTCAAACTTGAATCGCGAATCTGTTCTGTTTCATCTGATTTATCATTTTTTTTTCTCTTTCAATTCGTTTATTTTTCGTTTCTTTTTGTTCACTGTATTCCGCTTTTCGTTTCATTGTGTCGTACATAACCTGTTGAAACATTTGTCGATTTTATTCAAAAAAAAAATCAGGAATTTTTTTTATTTTCTGAGAAAAATTTTATCGATTGTGTTTTTTTATTTGATAATATTAATATCCAATTTGTTCGATATTCGATAACAATGTTTCATTCGAGCCGTATTATTAAATCAACACAACAACAAATCAATCAATCGATTGATGATGGTGACGATGATGATGATAATAGTGGTAACAAGAAGCATCCAAATGATGAAAATTATATCGATCAATTGTCCAAAGATTTTTTTCTACTCCAATCGTCATCATCATCATCATCATTATTTTCAATTAATGGTCAACCATTGTTGTTCCGATTCGTTTGAACAATATACTTTGCTTTATATACATGTGTGGTTATTTTTAAAGATAACTTGAATACGATCGTTTCTCATTTTCCAATCAACCAGTGTGATTAGTGCTATTATATCAACAATATGATTGTCATTGATTTTCATAATCATCATGTCGATGTTGGCGATGATGATGATATTGTAGAACGTCAACATTTTTATAATCAACAACAGCCACAACAACATCATCTACGAATTCGACATTCAAAACAGGATATCAATAATGGTAATGTTAATATGTTATGGATTCCTTTGTTGTTTGATTCTAAATTCTTACCCCCCGAATAATCCTGATGATTACATAACATGTTTAGTGTTTCATATCAGTTCATTGCCATTGAAAGATGACGACATCGATGAGATAAGAAAATTCTGTAATCTGTATTTAGCTCTGTAGGTGTTTTTTCCTTTTTTTCTTTCGTGATAATTCCTGATAATTCTTGAAATTTGAGATTAATGTTTTTTGCAATTATTATGGTAGCATTTCATGTGTTTGTTTGTTTATTGATTGCAAAAAAAAATTATTAAGACTTTTTTCTCTCTCTGTGTCTGTTTGTGTGTTTGTTCGCATAAAAACCAATCCACATACACCAGTTTATATTGCAAACTGTATAGTGTTTGTTAGTAGGTGTCAATTCCATCTTTATCATTTTTTTCAAAGCAAATTCAAGTCGTATTGCCTAAAACAACTGTATGGGTTTTACTTACACCCAAAATTGAGATAAACAAATAACAATTTTCAATCAAAAAACAAGAAATTAATGTCGAATTGATTCGGTTAAAATCAAAAAACATACTTGCCACTTATGCACACGGCCATAGAATTTGGTATAAACAAAAATCCAAGAATTTTTTGGGTGGCGTTTTATTTTCCAATCAGGTGTGTGCGTATGATTTTGGATGGGAAATTAAAAAAAAAACAATAGGTGTGGTGTGTCCACTTTTGGTTGATGAATTTTGATAAATTTTTTTCCGGAAAAAAAATGTTCATCTGATCAAACCCATATTCATTGGCCTAAATAATTTATTGATAATTACAAGGTTTCAAATTCAACTGATTTGAGTTTTTTTTTCTTTGATTAAAATGATGTTGTAAGCATGATGGAAACAAACAGAAAAAAGTAAAAGCAAACAGTCCGAATAAAGAAATCTTGGCATCATCATCACAAAAAGTGAAAATGAAGTATGTGAGAGAGAAAAGCTCTTTTTGTTCACTTGAAAAAAAGACGGATCATCATGCTTTTGATTGTTCGAATGTTGAGGAATCCATGATGATGACGATGATGTTGTTGTCGGACTATTATGGAACAAGAAATTGTCGTTTTTCATTATTATCATCATTTTCACATTTTCCATTCAAGTGGCATTTTTTATAATCTGTCCTCATGTCCTGTGGCTTTTGTTGGATGATTATGATGATGATGATGATGGTGGTAGTGATGAATGTGAATATGTTGTATTTAGGCTGAAAGTTTTCTCTTTTGAAAAATGAAAAATTCTCCCAAAATAAATTTCGTCTTGGACCGCAAGGTCTTTCTAATGATGAAGATGATTTTTTTTGTGAAAAATCTTGAATTTAAACTTTTTTTTTATTGCATTTGATTATCTTTTTTCTTTTTTCGTTAGTTAATTAATTTAATTTTTTGGTCTGTTTATCATCATTTGAATCGGATTTTTGTTTTTTTGTTCGTTAGAAATTGAATACAAAAATACAATTACATAACAGCAATTTGAATGTTTTTTTCACTTGCTTTCTTTCATAGAGATTATTATTGTTGCTTGTGTGACCACCACCACCACCACCACTACTTCTTCGATTTTTTCTTCTCCCGTTATATTCCATCATCAATTTTTCTTTCCAGTATTGTCTACCAAGAAATGATCTGGAAATCTAAGGAAAACAACTTGAATCACACACATACACAAATATTCCGTTCTATTAACCATCATTCATTTGTTCGTTAATGTAGATGAAATAATCGGAAAAATTGTTTGAATAGTTTTATCACGGGTAAAACCTTAACATTAGAGATATCCATGCATATACTGGCTACTTACTTAGTCAAAAATTTTTATATAACAGGTTTTTTAATATTTACTGTCTATATCATTGTCCATAACTTGCTGTTAGGATGAATGTCGGTCGGTTTTTTTTCTAATTTTTTTTAAAAAAGAATAACAGACTTTTATTTGAATGGTTGGGGGAACACACACACACACACATAACTTGTTGCGCAAGCTTTTTTTCTTTTGAATTTATGTTTCTTTCTCTCTTTCTGTAAGTGTTGAATGTGGATGAGGAAATGTGGCACTATACACACACACTAAGAGAGTGAATCAATGATAACCACCACCACTATCAATAGGATTTATTTATATACAATCTATGGCCATGGATATTTCTCTTTTATTTTTGATGATTTTTTATTTACCGCCGGTATACACGTATATGGTACAAATACAGGTCTAAAAAGTCGGTTTTTTTTTGTATTGATGACTATGATGAATGGCGCCCAGATGATGATGATGACTATACAACAATATTGAGATTGTGTATGTTTCGGATCTTTGAGGTCAAAATTCAAATCTATTATATCGGATGATGATTATCATTACT
Organism: Dermatophagoides farinae; assembly: GCF_024713945.1. Classification (NCBI taxonomy): domain Eukaryota; kingdom Metazoa; phylum Arthropoda; class Arachnida; order Sarcoptiformes; family Pyroglyphidae; genus Dermatophagoides; species Dermatophagoides farinae. The sequence continues at coordinate 3,469,614 of NC_134685.1, read as the reverse complement.
GCTACTACGACTACTTATGGTTGACTTTTCTAATTTCAACCTGGAAACTTGTTGGTTAAGATTTTTTTTTTGCCGTTTGTCTTGTTCCGATCGATAGAGAAAAGGGAATAAAATGAATTCCGATGAAATAGTTGTGAAATGGGTGAGAAAAATCGACCACCACCACCACCACCATCATAATAATCATAATAACCGTGTTTCATTCAAAAGTTTTCGAATGACATCTCTTTTTTTTCTTGCTCTCATCATCTGTAGGTCACACACACATACATGCAGACATTACCCAGTGCTCTACTGTCCCGATTTTTATTCATTCATTCATTGCATTGATTTAAATATTTGAAAAAAATGATCCGGTTTTTTCTCCGATAATGATTTGATGGGGAATTGTTGCAGGTTTTGTTTTTGACAATTTTTTTTCATTTGCTTTGAATTCAATATTTAATCAGTGATTGCTTATCAGTAATTCGACCAAATTCTAGTCAGTCAAGGTTTGCTGTGCACATATTGATAAATTCTTAGTTCTGATTTCTTTTTTTTTTTTTGGAAAAAAACGCACAATGTACATCGATAATGTACATACATACATTGTATAGACCTAACGAAAAGAGATTAGATATGTGTCTGATTATCGATTAGAGAAATTTTGTTTGCAGAATTCGATTTTTTTTTTTGGATAACATTTGTGTGGAAAAAAATGTACAAATCCTCAAATTGTATACAAATATCGGTGAATTTTTTTTGGTGAATTATTTAATGATAAACAAGAATCCTATATCATTATTTTTGTTGCACTGAACATCAATCATTCATTCATTCATTCATTGTCGGTTTTGTTTTTTTTGTGAGAATCAATGAAATTGTCATCGTCCAAAATTCGGACAAAAAAAATAAATAATGAGCAAAAAGTGAACATAATAAACAAATCATGTTTTCTCATACAATGACGCATATACTTACTGGAACAACACACACGAGTGAATGAAGAGAAGAAACAGGTTCCACGTTGGCAATAATTTTTTTTGTTTGCATTTTCGTCGATTAATTTCAATATTTTTTTGTTTTGTAGATTTTTTTTCTCGTTTGCAGGCTGAATATGGGAATCATAATGATGATGATTTTTTGGCTTTTTTCGGTGGCCCGAATGAAAGAAAAGAAAGCAAATCTTTAAAGAAATTGAAAGTTTAAAAAGAGAAAAATTTGGGACATACAACGAAAAAAATCTTGTTCCACAATGATGGTGATGATGAATTGCTATATGGAATTGTAGTGCACTTGCTAGCTAGAGTAACATGTGGATGACAGGTTGTTGTTGCTGCTGTTGTTCTTTTTTTTTTTTTTTTTGATGATGATTATAATGAGGTCAAAACATTACTTTTCTGTGAATCTAATGTTTCATATTTTCATTCATTCCATTTCCAAATGCATGAGATGATTACTTAATCAATTTATCAATCGACCAATCGAAAAAAATCGGTTGATTCTGTTTTTTATTATAATCATTTTATTTGAAATAAATAAAAACAATTTTCATTTTTGAATTTGGCGCCATAAACAGTACGCAGGCGTTGATTTGTTGTTTTTTTTTGTTTATTTGAAAAACCTGTAGCATTTGAAATTATTCACAATCGACTAATAAATGTTCTTTGATTCTGACTATTTGATGATTGTTTTTCAATTTTGTGATCGATCATCAATTGATAATCATTGTGTGTGCGTCTGTGTGTTTGGAGCAAATCAAATCAAATCAAATCCATATAGCCATCATACATATTTGCTCCTTTCTCTCTTTCCATGTGTTTGTGTGTATGTTCATGGCTCACTTTTTTTGCTCATCATCATCATAGTCGTCGTCGTAGGATCTTCGAAAGGAAATATCATTCATCATCATCAAGTGTCATATAATATATACCAGGCATCAAAAAAAAACGACAGCAGCCAGCAAGCTATCAAAAAAAATGATGGTAAGGAGAGGAACACACAGGAAAATTTAAACGCAGCAATGTATGTATGTTGTGTATGTATTGATGAGCAATGGAAAAAAAGAGTGTCTGTAATTGGTAAAGACAACAACATAGAGAGAAACAGACAGAGACAGACGACGACGATTTTCGAATTTGATTTCATTTCATTTTTTTATATTTTGATCATTTCATTGTTTTTGTTTGTATATGTGTCTGTGTTCCGCTTCAAGTTGCCGAAAATCATCCATTTCGACATTTTTCTCTTTCGAAGGATTTATTTTCAAATCTGTGTGTCCATTATCATTATTCTGTTTCTGGATACGAGAGGGAGAGAGAGAGAGAATCACTTCTTTTTTGTTTAATTCATCATTACATTTGTGAAATGTTTACATTTCATCATCATCACCATCTTTATCAATATCTGATGATGGTGAGTGTGGATTGTATTCTGGATATTTTTTTTGGAAAACAAAAAAAATATTACTCTCTACGTCGTAATTTTTCTTCTCCACATTTATTTCGATTTGTAATGCCGTTGCTATATTCGCATAGATAGTGCGTGTGAGAGTGAGATAGGGAGAGAGAGAAAGAGAGAGACAAACCTTGAATTTTCTGTTTTTCAAATGTTAATTTGATCCAAAATAAATATTATGCCGATGAAAACGGTGATGAATTTTGATTGTGAGTGAATTTGATTAGTTCATGTGTGAATTCTTTTGTTTTGTTTATTATTCCTTTTCCAGAATGTGTGGTTGTATGTGTTTGAAGTCTTTATTTGTCCATCGTGTTTTTGATGATTAATTGATTTTTTTTTCTTTTTCTCTATTTCTATTTTCTCATTATAGCAGATTCTACATTGAATCAGAATCAACAGTCATCACCGTGTTGCCAAAATGATCAACAGCAACCACAACAAATCATACAAAATTGTTGTTGTTGTTGTTGTCAAACAAAAATAACATCAACAGCTCTCAATCATCATCATCATAATTGTTGTCGGTCATTGATTTCGGATGTTAATGTGGATGGACAACAACAACAACAAGAGCAACAGCAAACATTAACAACAACAGATTCAAAGATCAATGCCATAGTGTTCGAACGTAATAATCCTAATTATGATGATGATGGTGACATCTCCAACGTAAATATTCCTATAAAAACATTGCCATCATCATCATCATCATCAACTCATGAAAAACAATTATCATTGACGGATATTGACCATAATAATACTCATCATCATTATCCACATGATCGGTCAATGTCATTATTGAATAATCAAACAAAATCAATTCTTGAAACGAAACATTTATCAACAACAACAACAATGTTGAACACGGATAATGATGATTTAGTCAATGAATTTGATGATTGTCAACAACAACAGCAACAACAAAAAGATACTCGGTCATCCAAACAAAAATCAATGAATGTCATTAACCCATCTAACATACTTGTAGCAGCAGCAGCAATACAAAAACAGCCTCATCATCATCATCATCATCAAGAACAGAATAATCAATGTTTGGCCAATAAAACACTAAAATCAAATGAAAGTTTTCAAAATTGTATAAACTGTACAAATAACAATAATAAAAATAATAATAATCATCCAACAACAATTAAATTAGCAATACGACGATCTCAGCAATTGAAATTGCCATCAACAACAACAACCACCGAGAAGGAGAAGCAAAATAATTTGTCGAATTTTTTACGAAATAAACAATCAAGAATCGATAATAATAATGACGTTGATGATGTTGTTGACGCAAATTCTTTGATTAATGGCAGCAGCCAGCATCATCGTCATCATCAACGAAAAACTCGTGGAAAGAATATCGATTTGATGATGATGATGACCAACAACAACAACAATAACAACAACAACAACAATAACAACAACAACAACATCATCAACAACAACAACAACATCATTTCGAATAGGAAAACAACATCTGTCGACATGAATGATTTCGATATACTCAAAGTTTTAGGAACTGGCGCCTATGGAAAGGTTTGTTGTTTGCTTTAATCATCATAATGTTATTTTTCTGGTTTCATATTACTATTTTTAGTAACTTAGTTTATTCTGATATTTTTTGTATTTATGCAAATGAATTCATCACACTTTCTTACTTTATTCATCTATTTTTTTCATAGGTATTTTTAGTACGTAAAATTGGTGGTGGTCCAGATAATGGAAAATTATATGCAATGAAAGTATTGAAAAAATCATCGGTAATGCAAAAACAGAAAACATTGGAACATACACGTACTGAACGACAGGTTCTTGAAGTGGTACGACGTAGACCATTTTTTGTTTCATTGCATTATGCATTTCAAACAGCCACTAAATTACATCTTATTCTTGGTATGTGTGTGGGTGATTATCGAGATCCTTATAGATTAATCAATCCAAAATGACCAAAACATTGTTTTGTTTTGTTTTGTTTCTGCTTACTAAATATAGATTATGTTAATGGTGGTGAACTATTCACACATTTATATCAACGTGATTATTTCACCGAAGATGCTGTACGTATTTATGCAGCCGAATTAGTATTAGCATTGGAAAATTTACACAAGGTTTGTTTTTTGTTGTTTTTCTTATCATGTAAACAACTACAATGAAAACATTTACTAAGATTGTAATCAATTATTCATTTATCGTGAATTTCTTCTTTCTTCATAGCTTGGAATTATATATCGTGATATAAAATTGGAAAATATTCTATTAGATCATGATGGACATATCGTATTGGCCGATTTTGGTCTTTGTAAACAATTTCTACCTCATGAAACTGTATGTGATGCATTATCATCAATTTATCCTAATCCACGGTTTATATATTTAGGATCAACGTACACATTCGTTTTGTGGAACAATCGAATATATGGCACCCGAAATTGTTGGTGGTAATGGACATGATTTTAGTGGTAGGTGCATTATGTTTTAATCAAAGATTTGATTGTTAATAAATATTTTCAATAGTTGATTGGTGGTCATTCGGTGTTTTAATCTACGAACTACTTACTGGTGCATCACCATTCACCGTTGATGGTGAACGTAATACACAACAAGAGATCTCAAAACGAATTTTACGTTCACAACCACCGATACCTAGCCATTTATCACCAGAAGTTCGTGATCTATTACAGATGATATTGGTTAAAGATCCGGATAGACGATTAGGTGGTGGTAATCGTGATGCCGATGAGATTAAAAGACATCCATTTTTTGTATCAATCGATTGGAAAGCATTAGCCGAACGACGTGTACCGGCACCATTTCGTCCAAATATTCGTGATGAATTAGATACAAGTAATTTTGCTGAAGAATTCACACGTCTTGTACCGAATGTTTCATTATTGATGGGCAATGATCCACCAACAACTCAAAATAAACATCAACAGATTGCCGATTCGAATAATAATTGTGATCCTAATAGCGAGGATGACGATGATGATCAGGATGATCCATTTGTTGACTATTCATATATAGCGCCATCATTAATCATTGATCAATCATCATCATCACCATCATCATCGTCGTCATCATTATCATCGATTCGTCCACCGATTTATCGATTACAATCATATCAGCAACCAAAACATCATCAGCAACAAATGTCTCAAACACATCGTGTTCATAGGCCTGATATCTGGAAACTAGTCAATGAATGTTCAGATATTAGTGGCCACAATAATGGCGATAAACTGAATGTATCTAAAACAAAAAATCATGAATTCTTTGATCATTATGAATTGGTGGGTCCTGGGCGCCGTAAACAATCACATCAACAACAACAATTTTCATCATCATCAACAAATCAATATAAAGATTTAGGTTGGCTAGGTGATGGTAGCTATTCAATATGTCATCGATGTCGTCATCGTAAAACGGGTGAACATTTTGCCGTGAAAATTGTCTCTAGACATTGGCGTCGTGATTCAGAAACCGGATTATCATATGATGCAGCATTGAATGAACGGTCATTATTGCATGCATGTCAAGGACATGGAAACATTGTACAATTAAATGAAGTATTTCAAGATGATAAATATATGTTTATCGTTTTGGAATTATTACCTGGTGGTGAACTATCATCACGTATTCGTCAATCAACTAATCGTCGTTTCAATGAACGTCAAGCATGGCTTGTATTTCGTCAGCTTGTTTCCGCTGTACAATATCTACATTCCCGTGGCATTGTTCATCGTGACCTGAAACCCGAGGTTTGTTGTTGTTTTCCTTTTTTTTTTGATCCAGCATCAATTTGTTTATTTAAATGAATAGAATGTCCTTTTCAAACATACCGCCTCCGAAACATTTGATGATGATAATGATGATGAGGCAGAAATCAAATTGGTTGATTTTGGTTTTGCTCGATTCATACCCTCATCTGGTTATCGAATGACAACACCATGTTGTACATTAAATTATGCTGCACCAGAGGTACTTTTTCAGGCTGTGATACAATCTCAGAATTCAATGATTACATCGAAACGATCATGGACAACTACACGTGGATCATTTGCTAATCATTTATATCGTGATGGATACGATAATAGCTGTGATGTATGATTTTTTGAGGAATTTTTTTTTTGTAATTAATTATTCATGACTTTGATATATCATAATCATAGCTGTGGAGCCTTGGTGCTGTACTTTATACGATGCTCACTGGTCGCGTACCATTTCAACAATCATATCATCATTATCAACAACAGCAGCACAGAAATTCTTTGACACAAAATTCAAAAAAATCTACTGCTGTCAATAATTATGCATCATATATATTGGAACGAATACTTTCTGGACAAGAATTGAATCATAATACAATGTGGATTAATAGTCAGGTGAAAATATCCGCTCAATGTAAATCTGTGATTAATGGTCTATTAACAATCAATCCAAAACAACGTTTAACTATGCAACAATTATTGAAACATCCATGGATTAATGAAATGATTGTAATGGATCCTTCCAACATGAGTCCAAGTTGCAAGACAAATAAATTCTCAATAAACGAACAAAAAAATATGGCTTCTGCACAAACAATGACAATGATGATGATGACTAACACATCAAAGCATGTTAGTGTTGAATCAATGGAAACAGCGCCAATCATATCGACACAACAACAACAACAACAACAATCACAAGGTCATTTAAAAATGACATTCAAAAAGAAAAAGACTACAACAACAGCAACGAGTTCATCATCAGGATCTATAAATACCACAAATTCAATTATCGATTCCAATTCAATTGTTTTTACACAAAAAACTAATAATGATAATGATGATGAATCTGCCGAATTTGAAGTGATTGATTTTAGCATCAATTCTGGATCATCATCATCATCATCGACCTCATCATCATCATCAAGTCGACGTTATGATTCAGGAATACATTCATTATCATCATCATCTACTGGAAATGGTATGAACATTAGTGTTGGTAGTAGTGGTCATCAAGCATCATCATCATCATCGTCATTATCATCAACATATTCATCATCAGCATCCATTTCATCTAATAATAATACAGTTCTAGCTGATAATAATAAAGTTGAAGCATTTCTAGCTACATTATCACCATCATCATCAACGAATTCGATCAAGCGTTCAAAACGTCCACGAAATAATTGTAATGATGATGATGATGATGACCATTCATTTGGGTTAATGGATCGTAATAATAATAATGTTGAATCAGATAATTCAGACAACGATGATCAACAAAAACCATCATCAACACCACCGATAAGAGCAAGAATTTTGATGAAAATGTCAATGATCAAACAGCAACAACAACAACAACATCAACAATCGACGACTGCCACAAGAATTGTTTCAATAAAAAAACCAAGAAAGCGTCGTCGAATATCAACCATTGTCATCGATGATGATTGATTAAGAGAGATTTATACTCATTTCATTTTTCTACAACAACTTTTGTGCAATACACACAAACACACATACATAGATAATGCTTTCACACAAGATGAAATGGTTCTTTCATTTACCGTTTATATATATTTTCTGCCAATAAAACTTATGATGATGATATTGTGTTTTGTTAAAGAAAAAAAAATCTAATCAACTCTAATCCAAATTTTGTTTAATCGTTACATTTTTCTTACATATCTTTATCGATTGTTATCACGAACAAAATTTATCATACACACATTTATCATAAACATCTATTAACGATGACGATGATCATCTTTTTTTGTTTCTGTTTCCGTTCAGCCACACTGTTTTTGTAATATCAAACACGCACTCGCATACTGAACCATTGATTTTCTTTTTCTTTTTTTTGTTTGCCTTAACTTTGCTTTGTTGTCTGTGTACGTTGTTGCTGTTGTTTTTGTTCTTTTCCGTTTAATCAATATATATGATATTCTTTTATTTATTCAACTTTTTCTTTCTCTCTTTTGATTCATTTCAATAATCAATTTGTTTGAACAAAACAACCGGGATTCAACACCATGAAACATACATACAGACAGACAAACCGACACACCTTTCCGCTCAAACATTCATTTATTCTAAAAATGATGTTTTGTATTTTTTTAAAAAAAAATATTCTCTTATCGTCATTGATGATTCTACAAATTGCAACCGCCACTACTGCTAACTACTACTAACTACTAGTACTACTATATTATACAATTCTTATGATTCACAAATTCCATTATTGAACAATTAATTATATATTTTTTTTATCTTTCTTTTCTTGGTTACGGTCTCATTCATTCATTTGTTCATTTTTTTCCAACCACTGAAACACACACATACACAAATGTTTGCTGGAATGATTTGAACACAGGTTCGACAGGTGTTATTCATTCATTCATCCATTTTTGTGATTCTGTATACTGCTTATCAAATTGACAATTTCAAATTTTATTTCCATACATTGATGATAATTATATCAACTTACACTCGATATGGCCTTCATTGATTGATAATTAATATTTAAATTTAAATGAATTATAAAAAAAAATCTATTTTTTTTTTATTTATTTTCTAAACAAAATTTCGTAACTTTTTTTCAGCATAAGCTCGGAATTTTTCAAATTCTTCAAAAACATTTGAATTCTCCGAACCACTAGCAGAAATACCGGTCTTTCGACTTGATTTTGATACAGTATAAATTGATGTGCGCATGATCAATACGTATTCACATTTTTTTACAATTGGATCCATTTGCCACTACTATTGACAGAAATATTTCCATAGATTCCAAATATCCATTTTAGTGGATACATAAGAATTTTTTTCCATCATCAAATGGCAAGCCTACTACCTTTTCGAGGATATATACAATGGACATACCATTTACTATTGCTACTATTGAATCAAAAATGAGAAAAGTAGTGGAATCATCGGATACTATTGTTGCAGCTGCTGATAACGTCAGTAAATAAGAGGAAGCAGTACAATCAATTTAATATGGGGAAAAAATTGCAAAGTTGCAACTTATCATTATCAACAATTTTTAGATGGATAGAGCTCAAACATATCGGCAAAATTCATCAACATACAGTGGCACTGGGTTCATGAAGAAATTCGGTAACACCAAAAAAGAATGATTCAACCAAATCAGAAATCAACATATCACTGTATTATCCGAATGATTGCTGCCGTCTGCAATCCGGTATATATATCATACATGCTCGTCGTTTACCTTCGTTGATGATGATGGTGATGATGATGATATAAACCGAGCACACACACACACACTTTTTGGTCCTTGTGGATACCAAAAGAATGTTCATGTGTAAAGTGTGTGTATTAATAAAAGAAAAAATAAATTTCATTAATAATCATCATCATCATCATCAGTGAAAAAACATCGATTGTCGTCGTCGTCGACACATACACAAACACACAATAAATCGCCGACGACAACCATGGCCATAGACACGCAGACAACAAAAAATATCTGAAAAAAAATTCGAATCATCATCATCATCAAAGTTCCATCCACATTGCAACAACAATAATTAATAAAATATAAATATAAATATAAATAAAAAATAAAAAAATAAATTAATAATCTAAACCACAAGCCAAGCCAATCCATCGTGTCCTATTGGCGACCTAATCGTGTGTATGTTGGTGTGGGTGTGTATTTGTATATAATGTATGTATATGTTATATGTTGAAATATATTGAATGTTTAATTTGATTCCTTTTTTCTTTGCTTATTTATTGATTATTGATCATTGATTGAATAAAACGGATGGATGGATACAGTAAGCGAACTCAGATGAAAATCATGGACTTATTACGATGATGGTGATTGTGTTTTTTCTCTTTCATATTATCTCAGTTTGAATGAATTGTGAATTCATTTTTTCAATTGCTTGTTTTGTTTCAATAATCAATTCTGTCAAAAAGAGATTTTAAGACGACAACAACAACCATCATCATCATCGTCATCATTATATTGCAATCCACATCATCATCATGTAATTGTTGCAAATTTCAAATATAACAGCATTATAATAAAAAAAAATGCCACAACAACAGCTACAAATATAATGAACAATTATTACATTGCAATCATTTTTATTGCTAATAATGATGATGATGATGATAATCATTATTGTAAGATTTTTCAGGTAAGGTTTTTTCTTTTAATTAATCATTTTGTCTGAATCAATTTAATGGTGATGATGTTTGTGTGTGTATTTTTTTATTATGTTAAATTTTTTATTGTTGGGTTTTTGTTTAAAATATATGAATCCATAATGATCGGTCATTGGTAAACATTTTTGTTAGGTAATGGATAGGGCGTGTGTGTGTGTATGTGTGTATTGTGTGTGTGTGTGTGTGTGTATGTTTGTTCATATACCTAGATCAGGTATTAGCCACATTTACAATTGTACATTAGATATTGATGATGATGTTATCCAGCCGGTGTTACCTGGTGTGTGTGTGTGTGTGTGTTTGTGTGTTGCCACCTGCAATATATTCATGAATGTATAGCCTCACAAATCTGGTATGTATGCATGTATCTGCTGTGTGTATGCACATTTGTGTTAACCCGCCAAAAAAAACGAAACGAAACAATAAATAGGCTCCACATCATGTATGAATGAATAAATTGGCGCCGAAAATTCATTGTTCATCAACGGGGGGTGATTGATGTTTGGTCAATTTGATTTGTGATTGTGGTTGTTGTGAAATCATTTACCGCCAAGATGATATTCGGAATTTTCTTTTCTTTTTGTAGTTTTTTAATTCATTGAAAAAAAACATTTTATTTTTGTGTTTGTGATGATGTGAGAAAACCAACAAATTTTTCTTGCCTTTATATTTTTCTCATCACTGGGGTATATATGATTTTTGATGATCAAAATGATTATTATGGTAATGATATGAATTGTTGAACATCGAATAAGCAAAAAGATAATGTCATCGTGATCGAGAGATTGTTATCCATCTTCCGCCCTCCGAACAATGACAATATTGAATAATATAATATTTTGATTGAACTTTTTTTCTTCTGATTTTTGTTTTTGTTTTTGTTTTTTTTTCGCCAAAAAAAGTGTCTCCAGAGAAATCAAAATATATTCTATCTATTTAGATCAAGATCCATTATCAATCATCGAACGACGACAACAATTCGATTGTAGTGGGAAACTATGTTCATCATGGTTATATAATACTGTTGGCAACATTACTATTGATTGCATTCAATGTCTGTCTGTCTTTTTTGATTTTATTTCAAATGAAACAACAACAAAAAAGTCGAAATCAAGGAATCGGTGGGAGGGGTGTGTCGATCATAAATTGAATTGAAAAGTTTGAATGGATGAGTGAGTGTGTGAATGAAAACTTTTTTCTACAAAAGTTTGATTTCTCTCTTTTTCTATCTGATAACATTAAAATTTTTTTTTTAATATTAAAAATTGAACAAGAAACACCCATATTGTTGTTGTTTTTTGTTGCTGACAAATGAGTTGCACTTGTTGTTGTTGTTGTTGTTGCTATCATATCCATTCATTCATAATCATCAATTGAATTTGCACTGAATTTTTTTATTCTTTTAATCATTTCATTCAATGGTTTTTCGCTTGTTTGTTCGATTGATTAAATTTAATGATGATGATGATGATTGCTCGTTCTTCCAATACATACACTCATCATCATCATCATCATAATTCAATTGAATTTTGCATTGACAATGTCGTTGTTGTTTATTGATTCATATTTTATTTTCAATAAATTTGGCCATTTCTTTCTCTCTCTCTTTCTGTATGTGTGTGTATGCGTATGTGTATCATTTGTTGTCTTCTCCATCATCATCATTCATTGATTATGATCAAATTGAAAGCCGACAAAATATGACTAAATGACGACATTGAAATTTTGTAACAGACCAAAAAAATTGATGATTAAAATCAATTGAAAAACACACACATACACACAAACAAGAATCCCTCCCTCTCTTTAATTGATTCTTTTTCTTTTCAAAATTTCAAAATTCCATCATCAGCTTTCGTTTTGATAATAAACGAGGTTTTAAAAAAAGATAGCTTTATTGTTTTAATCATCATCATTGGATTGGATTATTTGTGGTGTGTACCGTAACAGACGACGACAATAATTAATGATAAATTGTTGATAATCACCAAACTGAATTGGATGAAAGAGAATAATAATAAAATACTGACGACGACGACGTGATCATTTGCCATTCAAACCAACAACAACAACAACGACAACAACAAATCAAGCGAATCCAAATGATACCAATTTATTTCACTGATATGATTTAAGATTTAAGATTTGATGATACACGTATGTGTGTGTTTTGGGCAAATATATTGAACCAGCCAATATACTGGCCAGCAGGGCCATTTTTTCAATTTTCAATGTAAAATCCCGCTTAACCCGGCGTTAATTTTCTATGAATTTTGATTGTGAATCGAAAGCCATGTCTTTCTGTAAAATTTCCCTCCTATTTCGATGCATTTGTCTGACGCCTACACATTTCAATGCATTTTTCTGGATGTCTGCCTCAAACACATTTCTATGCATTTATAAGCAAGCATTTTAGTATATAGAAATGATGTATGCACAGCAACAAACAAATGGAAAAAAACCTCTTATAAATCCGGAATCATCAAAAGGTTTGACATGGAAAATGGGATCATTTTTTTTATATCTACAGTTTTCAATCTTGATCTAAATGTGATTGTTTTTTGCTTTTTGAATGGTCATCAATCAATCAATAAGGTAAGCGTGTAATGTTGGTTCTGAAATTGAATTGGAATTATTAATTTTTCTTTTCGATCATTTTTAGCTTCTTCCGAATCCATATTTTTATCATGATCATCATTGTGAATTTCACCATGTTTTAATCTCTTTGACCTCTTGAAGAAAAAATTTCAAAGATTTATTTATGGAATCAGTCAGTCATTCAATCATTTTGCTGAGCTTTTTTTTTGCTTTTCTTCGAACTTACAGAGAATTATTAGATCTAAATCTTGATTTAAAAAAAAATTCTTTCCAAGCAAACCACAGAATTTTTCATTTTTTTGAAACACAAAAAACACACAAAGACAATATTAATGTCACTATGAAAAATTGGATCTGAAATTGGATTCCCTAAACAAATAATATAACGTCAACATGTTTTTTGTTCCATTTCATTCAATGTTTTTTCCTCTATGATCTTTATGTGCATTCCTATGATGATGATGAGAAAGAGAGGTATAAGGTACATTTTGATGGAATTGAATTCATTGTTTTCAAATCACCAAAGAATTTAACCCAAACAATAGAATTCCATCATAGCTTTTCTTTTCTTTCATTTTTTGTTTCAATTCAATTTTTGTGTGTGTATGCCAGTAAGAGTTGCTTCGGTATCCACCAACATGGAAAATTCCGTTTCTGTCTGTCAGACAACCAAATGAATGAAAGAATAAAGAATTCGAGAATATTATTATTCCCATTTTCGAGAATCACAAAAACATGTACACACACACTCATAATAGTAGTCGACAACCATCGTCATCATCAAAGTTTTCGGACAATTTTTTCATTGCCGGTTTCTTGTTTCATTTTTTTCGTTCCAAAAAAGAAAACAATTTTTTCTCTCCCCCTTTCTTTACTTCCTATTACTCTATTCCGGTTTTTTTTCAAATTCTGAGGGTTAGTTTTGAATATCATCGTCATCATGATCATGTTTTTTTTTCTTTTTTTTTGTTAGCTCACTATACTTTTTCATACTTAATATAACCGCATTTTCTTTTTTTATTTTTAAATCATTCTATTTCTATTTATTGATATTTGGATATTATATATCCTTTTTTCTTATCATATTCTATATTCTATTGCTGTGTACATCATCATCATTCTGTTATTATGATGATCGTAAGATCAATTATGATAATGGACTTGTTAAGTGCACATTCTATTTTCCGTTTCTTTCTCTTTGTTCTTCCATCACTTAATGACGATTGATTGAATAGTGAGTGATAGAGAATCAAAATGAAAAAAATGTGATCAAATTCATTGATCAGATATCGGATTGTTTTTTTTCGCTCTTCATTTACTTGTACAATATTGTCATATTAATTTTCTGTGTCATTCATTTGAATATCCGGGTTTTGAATTGATGACCACATTTTTTATATTCATATTACCAAAACCATTGTGATGGCCATTGTTATTTGTAAAATGTAAAATTAATTAATTTTTCTGTTTGTTTTGGTTTATAATTAAATTTACTCATTTTATATTTTATTTTTGGTTATAAAAATTATTATTATTATTGGATTTTTTAAATTGATCAGTTTTTTTGGTTTTGTTTTCATTTCCATTAGGTGCCGTAAAAGTCTCAAGAAAATTGTCTCACATCACAATTGATGATTTGACGATTGAACAATAATCCAGTGAATCGGAAAAAATTTCCAAAGAATTTTTATTTCAATTTCAATAGTTTTTAACTCCATTGGTGCCCATTCCGTTACCCGGGATTCATTGTGTGTTTGTATTCATTCACTCGTTTACTCAATTCTTTCGAATGGAATAAATTAATTTGTGATAAAATTCATCATCATCATCATTAATATAATCAATAATAATAATCATAATTCGTTCATAATCATTTATTTTTTTTAAACAAATTGATCAAAAAAGAAAAAATGCATCGATTAACATTTGAACAGGAGAAAGAATTGATTGATTATTTTCGTATTAATCCATCATTATGGAATACAAAAGATAAAGATTATAATAATCGTACATTACGACAGGAAAAATTGGATCGTATTGCTGAACTTTTGCAGTTAACACGTAAGAACATTATTGTTTTTTTTTTGAATTGAAATTTAACACTTTAACACTTTCTAAAAAAGGTAAAGATGTTTATGAAAAATATCGCAATTTACGTACAACATTTTTTCGTGAACATAAACGTGTTACAAGTTCACCATCATCAACCGGTGGTGGTAGTAGCGGCGGTGGTAACAATGATACTGCTACTGATGCTGGTGGTGGTGGTGGTAATGGTGGTAATTCATCATCATCAAATGGCGGTCCTCAACATCATCAACCATATGTATCACGTTGGAGACATTATACAAATATGTTATTCTTGGCCAATAATCATCATAATAATCATATTTTATCCAATGGTGAAATGATTATACAATCACAAAATACCATTTCAAATACTGCTACGAATACCACCACCGGAACTCGATCTTTATCGATTAGTAGTGGTGGAAATAGTAACCGTCCTATTTTAAATAATAACGATGATTCCGAATCATTACATAATGGTCATGATATTGATTTTGTCGATATTAGTGGTGGTGGTGGCGGTAGTGGTGGCCAAAATACTGCTACAATTACGGCTATTCATGGTCAACATCATCATCAAAATGACCAACAACAACAACATGAAGTTATTATTATAAATGCTCAAGATGCACATGCAGCAATTAATGGTGCCAAATCGATACATTTACCACTTAGCAATGGTTTGTTTGATAATATTTGCCAAAACTTTCTTATTGATTAGTTTGTTTGTTTATTTAGTTGGAATAATTGGAACATCGGCTATTGCTCAACGTATTCCGTGTACAGCAGTCACCAATGGTTCATCAACGGCTGCGATGGGTACCGCCACCATATCAACATTACAACCAACAACATTTTCAGTGATACAGGCTCCATCGGTAGCCACAACGATGACGACAACGCCTACAACCAACACCACTATAGGTCAAACAAATGTTGGTGGTAATTTAACAACGAATCGATTAACATTAGCAGCGACTGGTACGGCAAGTCATTTGACATCATCATCAACAACAGCAACAACACCAACACTGCAACAACAACAACAAACAATATTTCTTAAAAATTCTGTTATCGGTTTTCAACCATTACCATTATTGACTGCAGCTGCTGCGACAAATTCCAATACAATTCCCGGTATCAGTGGCAGTGCGACGGCGGCAGCAGCAGTAACACCTGGAACACCAACAATTGTTTTAACTTCATTAGCAAATGCTGTTCCAACATTACATTCACATCATATCAATAGCGGTAACAATGGTGGTGGTAGCCATCGTAATCGTCAATTATCACTGGGTACAATAAGTCCAATACAATCGCAACAACAACAACAACAATTGGTCTCGTCGATTCAGTCATCATCACCGCCTACAGCTCGTAAAAGTTCATCATCCTCATCAACAACAACAGCGTTAAATTATTTTACACCAGCAACCAAAGATCATCATCACTCCCATCATAATCAACAACATCGACAACAACAAAATTCACCATCAAGTTTCGAATCATCAATTCTTCAGCTGAATTCAACGCCTCAACAGCAACTAAATTCAACAATTCGACTATCATCATCATCATCATCATCATCAACAATAAATTCGAAATTAAATTTCAATCATCACCAAGATCAATCACAACAACAAACATTTATATTTACAAATGCTAGTGATACACCAGTTCTATTGAATAATAATAATGTTATCGTGGCTGGTGGTGGCGGTGGTTCATTAAATTCAACAACAATAACATCAAGTAGTAACAACAGTAGCAGTAGCGGTATTAGTAGTATTGATTCATCATCGACGACGATATCGGCGAAAACAAAGACGACAAGTACGCCAATAAAATCGACAAAAATTTTATTGGATTATGATGAAATGCGTAATATAATACGAACCATCGTTAATGAAGCAATCATCGAGTATGAAGATGAAGATATGGCATTCTGTCGCAGTTTAGCCGCATCATTACGTACGATAGATGATCGTTTGAAAAAAGATTTAACAAAATTAGAATTACAAAAAGTTATTGTTCATTTTACTAATTCAAATTTTATACAACAACAACAATCATCATCAATGAACATGAATTCTAATACAACATCATCAACGACCACGAAATTATCGACATCGCCAACAACGGTATCGACTTCGATCATGGCAACAGCAGCAACAGCAACAACAACAACAACAACGAATGGTGATAATCAAATGAAACAACAACAATCAAATGTAATAGGAACGACGACGGCATTGTCATCATCATCATCATCGAATACTGTCAGTACAATTATGACTGCCGGTTCTGTTTTACTTTCAAATACTAATAGTTCAAATATCGATCAAATTAAATCATCATCAATAAGCAATAATAATAAAGATGGTGATGGTGATGATGACAAAGTAATGAGAAATGCTGATAATAATTATAACAATAACAATAATGATGATGATGATTGTAACACTATTGCTGAAAATGGTGGTGGTGGTGATCGTGGTAATGACAACAATGATATCAAGAAATTGAATGACAGTCAAATGGATACCGATTGATTGATTAACGAATTATTTGGTTTTTTGATTCTATTAAATGAATGTGTGATATGTTTCAACAAAGATCAAGAAAAGAAAGAGGAGAAGAAGAATCACATTGCATTGTCATCATTACATTTCTCAATTAGGTTTGTGCAATTTGTTTGTAAAATTCAATTTTTCTCTAAACTTTTGTTTTTGTTTTTGTTTTGTTTTAGATTTACCATCACATCACAATCAATTTGACAAAACTTTTATTTCATTTGTGAATCAAATTGTGAAAAATTTGAATTTTTCTCTGGTAAACTTCTGTTCAACTCATTTTTGAAAAAAACATTCCGAAAATTTTTTTTGTTATTGAAAATTTGTATTTGTTTGTTTGTGATGATGATGATGATGAACTGAAGGAATAAAGTGTCCGCAAATCAATTGTTTCATCGCCCATTTCAAATTGATTGAATTTTTTTTATTGTTAACAAGTTTGGAAAACAATTCAGGTAAAAATGAAAATCTATTGCCTTCAAAACACACACACACACACACATCTTTCAATCGTCATTTATTGTTATTATTTTTAGCATCGTTTTTTGAATTTTACTTTCTTTCAAAAAAAAAAAAAAAAAATGAATTTATTTGTTGTTAATATAACATCTATCCATCCATTGGCCATTGATCATAGATGATTCAATATATATTCTAATTCTAATAAAATTAAAATAGTAACCCTTTTGTAAAAAATTAATTGAAAATTGTTTAAACATGAACACATTTTTTAAACTTTTACACACACATGAATGTCATCAATGTTTTGATTTGAAAAAAACAACAACAAACAATCTTCATGACTGATTCAATTCAATGGCAATTTTATTATTCGATTAACAAGAATTTTGTTTCGAAATTATTTTATTTCTCTTTCTCTCTCTCTCTCTCTCTCTCTCTCTCTCAAAATGTAAATATCAGTCAATCAATCATCATTTTTATTCATCATCATCATCATCATCATCAGCATTTGTTCATTTATTTACAATTTATTTTTCGTTTTCATTTGACACACACAAGACACCTTTTCAATTCCGATTTTCCAAAAAAAATTGTGTAACAAAAATGAAAAAAAATGAATTGAATTTCAATTCAAAAAAATAAATGACAACTGATTCCAATCATTATCGATAAGTGTGGGCCTATTATTTATTGAATTCTTGCAAATTGAAATTGTAATTTTATAATTGTTTGTTGTTGCCATGAAAATGGTAAATTTGTCATTTTTTTTTAAAAATCGAAAAAATATACCCGATGAATAAACAAAAAACAAAATAATTCAAATGTGATTATTGATTGATTGATTGATTCTTTTTGTTTCTTTTGGGCCATCATCAATGGTCAAGGCTATTTGGTTTTGATGGTTCTGGTTTGGTGGCTGTAGAGTGACATTGACTTGTTTTGATTGGCACATTTGTTATTTTTGGTCATTGCCATGGTCATTTATCTTATCTGATTTTATTTTCTCAGTGACAAAATGATTGAATAAACCAAAAAAAAAATTGTGCTAATCTCTAATACATGCTACAATGATTATCATTGTATACTTGACCATTGATTCATGAATGAATGTTTTCAAAAAAACAATTTTCTTTGACAAATTTTTTATGATGAAATCATTGTTTCTTTTGTTTTGGTGAAAACATTTGATTTCGTAAATCACTTTCGTCACACACTGATTTTATCTTTTAAATTCATTTTCAATTTCACTTTTATTTTTTGATTTATTAAACAAAAATGAAATTATTTATTCATCTGGTTTATTTTCCACAAACAAAATTTTTTCTCTTGTTCAACAATTAATTACACAATCTATTTATCGAAACATGACAAATGTCGCGTTTTCTTCCAAATTCAATCAAAAAAAAAATGAACAATAAATCATTGCTGAAAAATTAAATGGTTGAAAATCAATCAATGATGAACAGCCAAACAAGGAAACATTCTCCAAATCACAATACAAAAAAAGTTTTCATTCTTTTTTTATATAATTTCCATTAAAATATCTTGTCATCACGATGACATCAATCCATATGTGTGTCTATGTGAGACATAATGAAATCGTGAAAACAAAACAAAAAACCATCATTGATGATGATAATATCGGTCAAATATTAATTTGACCTTTTTTGTCTTTTTACCGACAAAGATTTCAGCTACTGTAATCATCAACCTTAGCCTTTAAGATCTTATCGGAATTGAAATGAATTTTTTTTTTCGTTTTTTTTCATACTAATTGACTGTGTGTGTGTTTATTTCTAGATTTTTTTATGTCTTTCTTTTCAATTTCATTTCATTCGATATGGATTTCAAATCAAATCGAATTAGTTTTTTCATTCATCCGCCAATAATTTCAATTGAAAGCAAAGAAAATTTTTCTTTCCATCATTATCATCATCATCATCATCACAAACAAGTATATGTGTCGTTTGTTCGTTTGGTGTGTTTTTGGTGAATCTTAATTTAGTTATATAAATAATTTAATGAACAGAAAAAACCTGGCTACCCGTAATCAGATGACCTCTCTGTTTCTCAAGTAATATGTGTAATTTTTTAAAAAAAGAAGGATTATATGTAAAAAAAGCGAATTTAAGTCTAATCACATAATCATCATCATAATCTTCATGATGATGACCTAAAGTTAGTTCAATGACCTAAATTTTCACCTTCTTCTTCTTTGGTCATCAGCAGTCCGGTATTTTGGCCATTTTGGTCTTGATTATTGTCAGCCCACTTGTATATAAAATATGTTTGTGTCAATTTTTAGTTGAAAGGATCATATTATAATGATGATGATAGTAAGGCACGAAAAAAACAACAGCAGATACCATCGTTATAATCATAATGATATTCATTCATTCGTTTTTTGTTGTTCTTTACAATTCAAACCATTAAAGAACAAAAAATATCGATGGTCAATTTTCATCTATTTTATCATTGTTGACATTTTTTCTGGTCATTACCTGTTACATATCGATTAAAAGTCAATTTCAAAACAATATTTACCAACTACAGCTATATCATCATTTATTGATGATATCTTCATTTTTTTGTTTTGTTTATCTTGAGGAGAATATTTTTGTTAATAATTGTTATTAATGACAATTTTTTAAGGCCATTACCATTATCGTCATTTCATAATTATTATGGAGATGGTGATGATATGAATGGCTAGTGTATATTTTTTTTCTGGCCTAATTTGATCAAAAATACGATAATTTTATCATTCTGTGTGTGAATGTGAATGTCATCGATGATTATTCGAGAGTTATTCTCATTTGGACAATATTATTTCTCAAATTCAGAAAAAAATGACCACATAAATAAATAGTTTTTTGTCAACATTTTGTTTTGTTTACAAAAATATATCCTATAATCATTTATTTTCGAGCTGTGTGTGTGTGTGTAGTGTGTTTTTTTCTTCCCAAATATATAAATTTTTTTATATTGACAATTATATTTAGGTCAAAAATAGCCATTTCACACACCTTGTTGTTGACAAGTTTGTCATATTTTTATTTATTTAAATTTGTTTTATTCAACCAAATGAAATGAAATAATTTTCACAAAAAAAAGAGAAATACGACACATTTTTCGTATCTTATGTCTCACTGGCCAATTTCTTTCATTTTATAATCCATTTGTTTCAATCAGGATCACACACAATACGATGTCCACAAATTCATTGATCATGATTGAAAGATAACAAAAGAAAATGTCATTTTTTTTCTTGTCGATTTGATTGGAAATATTTTTTCCGAAATTTTTTTTCCAGGAAGTTTATTTTGTTTGAAACAAAAGATTTTTTATTTTTATTTTTTTTTGCAATTTTCGTTTTGTTTGTTGCATTTGTTTGAAAAAAAATAAATAAATAATATCAAGGAAGTACACTTTTTTAAATCATACAACAAAACAAAAATCAATCAATGAAAAAAACCAAAATATCGGTCAATCAAATCCGGTTACCTGTCACATGATTTTGATTTAGCTGACCAAATCTATCTTCAGGGTGAACACGAAAACGTCGGAAAAAAATTAGAAAAGTTTTTTGTTTTTGTTTACAAAATGGCCAAATCATCATCATCATCAGAAGAATGACCAAATTGCCAATTGGAAAAAAACGGAAACAATTACGATCACGACACAATGATCCGGGTGATTTTGTTCCAATAATAAATACTTGAGTGTGTGTGTGTGGAAAGAGACAAAAAGAGGGGATTTCGAACGAACAAAGAAACCACAAACAAACATACAGAAAAAATCATTGATTGTCGATTTCGGCCGGAAGTAGAAAAGATGGACATTAGAGCTCGGAACCACAATGATTTTCTTCATCATCATCATCATCATCATTATTGCCATCGTAATTCAAATCGTTTCAGCTTGTCATAAATGAGTTTCATCAAAATCAACAACGACAATAACAACTGTTTTCGATTTATCACCGTACACCTACAATATCGACAAACAATAAATAGATGGTATCATCATCTGAGTTTATTTGTCATCTGCTTTCTGCGTTTCTGTTTAATCCATCAATTATTGATGACCAAACTATTTTCAGTCGAATTTAATTTAAATTGAAATTCATTCAACATGATATCCATTTTGATAAGATTAAGATAATCAGATGTCAGTATACTCGTTTTTTGGACTGATTACATTCCTCGTTTTTTTTCATGATAATCCTTATTAACTTTTTACGTTTTTCTTTACAATCCATATTGTCCAGGTGACCATCGTCATCATTTTATCAATATTTATAAGTTTTCGTTTTCTCTCGTTGTACATTGTGTGTGTGTGTGTACGAAAAAAATAACCAATGTCTGCAAGTTTCGGCTTGTTTTTATCAGACAAGTAACCAAGAAAATATTGAGAGAGAAATCTTGAATAAAGAGAAAATGTAAAAAAAAGTAAAGAAGTGGCCAAAAAATAATGAGAGAGTGAGAGACGACCGTCCATCCATTCAATATGGCCAGTATATAAAGACAGAAACTTGTATGAAAAATTTTCGATTTCATTCAATTTTTTTTTCTGATTCGGTCGCTCGGTCGGTCGATTGTGTATATCTGTGTGTTTTTTTAGTGCTTGTTTCATTGGTATTGTGTATTTTATCCATTCAATTTAATATTAAATTCTGGAACTAAAAATCATCGATAAATTCTTTCTTTTTTATTCAAAAAAAAAAAATTTATTATGTTCATTCTCAGCTACAATTTCTAGTCGACTTTTTTTTGAATTTCATCATTCATTTTTTTACAATTTTGTCTTTGTTAATTACAATCATTGAAGATCGTCGATCTTTTGATTGAAAAGAAGAAAAAGAAACAGGAGAAAAACCGGGTTCATCGAACTTTTTTTTTCTAATTCGCCAATTTACCCCTTTATTGGTCATCGTTTTTTCTAGTAGTCTTCACGATTTCAAATTTCATCAATCATGTTTCGTATGATGTTAACAATGTTAAATACATTCCTATTACCATTGGCAATAATGGTCATTATTGTCGATGCTAATACTAATAACAGCAACAACAACAACATTCCACATCAAAATACATCGGTAAAATTGGCAATACAACCACAATCTTCATCATCATCATCATCATCGTCATCGATTCCGTTACAAACATCGGCATCAACACAATCGAATACGATTATCAATAATAAACCACAACAACATCAGCAACAACAACCAACGTTATTGACCCTTGAACAGCAACAAGATTTACTTGAACAGCTTGCACAATTACAAAGACAAACACAACAATTATTGGCAGCACAACAATCATTGGCTGCTGTTGCAGCTGCTGCTGCTGTCAATAATGGTGGTGATGCTCATAATAACCATCCAATACCAGGTGTAAATAATATTCCAACATCCGGTTCGGCAAATGTTGGACATTTACATCATCATCATCATCAACAACAACAACAGCAACAGCCAGTTATTGCTCAACAATTTGGCCGGCAACATCAATCGATCGGTGGTAATGGTGGTGGTCCAAATATCCGTTCATCATCATCGCCACCGCAACAATCACCAAACATTGGTGTTAATAATAAACCGATTCATTTGCAAAATACAAATGTTAATGGCGGATTAGATGGCAATCATGGCGGTACTGGTGGTGTCAGTGGCAATAATGTTCAAACATCTACAATGAATAGTCTGCCACAATCACCACAAATTAATTGGGGCAAATGTCCCGAATTAGAACCAAGTGAACAAGAAAAATTAGCCAAAGCTAATGTGATAACGAAATGTTTGGAAACCACAGCATTACCGGCGAATATAACACGTGAATCGGTTGAACAACATCGTGAACAGATTGCTGCTTGTGCATTACGATCCGAGGGTTGGTTCACACAAGAAGGTGGATATGATTTTGGCAAAGCAGAAAAAGAAATTAAAAATAAACGTCTACAAGAAGATTTAGAAAGTCAAGTTTTGAATTATCATAGCCAATGTCGTGTGGAATCAGAAGATAAATATCCATCGTCCACGAATTCATCGATTATTGCTCAGATACAACTATACCAAGCTTGTATGGATTATTTTATATCCGATGTATGTGGCATTGAAGTGAATGATACGGATGTGCCACAATTTTAAAACAACAGACAAACAAACAAACAAACAAACAAAATCAAATTATATGCTACTCATTATTAATGCACACACTTACATATACAAGGGATTTTCAATTTTCAAATTGATCACATCACACATCACACATTATATTAATTCACACACACATAAATCTTTTTCTTCGAAAACATATAATAATAATTGACATTGCTGCTCTCATGGTTTTTTTTCTTCTCATAAACACACACAAGTCTGATGATAATTATTCAAATGTTTCATTCATTCAAAAAAATAATAACAATTTTCTTGCGTGGTTTCCCATCATTCATTTGCGATTGATTGGTTGATTGATTGATTGATTGATGTCGTGTGTGTTTGTGTGTTTATTTCCGATCTATTATAGTCGACAATTTTTTTTCCTTTTCTTAAAATCATGTACATATAATGAAGATAATGAATAAAAACGATAACGATTGAAAGAAATAAATAAATTCATATCTCACACACACATTTTGGATGTGTAATTAAATTTTTTTCCTCGTTGGTGTGAATGATGATAATGATGAATTTTAATTTTATCGATGGCCAAATATAATGATAATGATCAATGTCCTCATGACCATAAACATTTTGTTTTTTATCCATCAATTCAAAAAATAAAAAAAAAACTTTTCATTAAAAAATTGAAAAATTTCAGAAAAATCCAAACCTCGTTGTTCGCTTTCCCGTTCGTGTCCTATAAGGATTACGCGTATAAACGCGTTAGGAGTGTATATCGGAAGTTTTTTTCTTCTGTTTGATTGTTTTTTTTATCTAGCCGGGTATTATTGTCGAAAAATGAGATCCTGACAGATTGGTCATTTGATGATGTGATGATAGTTGTTGTTGATGATGATGATGATGACAGCAATAAATAAACAAGGAAGTGTTTAATATTACCTGTTGCTGTTGTTGTCGTATGTTAATATGGAAGACGAATTGTGAATGAAAGATCATCTCATCATCACTCAATTATCATCATCATCCGGTTTAATGGAAAATAATGCCAAAACAATATATGGCCATCAATACCGATAAATCTTTCATTTTGTTCTCCATAAATCCATTCAATTCATTTGACAAGCCCACAAAATTATTGTGCTCGTGTGATCAAGAAATATTTTTTTAATTCCTTCCTTTGATTATTTGATGATTGGATGGGATGAATTTTTTTCATCTTCTGATTTGCATCATAAATAATCAAATGCACGCGTTCATCATTTTTTTGACATTTTTATGTATTACACATTGATTCATTTGAATAATTCAGATCAAAAGGAGAACAGCAGATGAGTGAGAGTGAAAAAAAATAGAAATCAGCCATTTAATTTCTTTATCGATTATCTATATAGGTAATCGGTAGTCAATGTTCCTTTCATTTTATGATGATAATCGGATTACAATCATTCATATCTCAAATAAATGATTATTTCCGACAATCATTAGGATTTTGAAACCGGATTTTGTTTTTCATTTCACAAAATGAAATTGACATAAAAAGAATGGAAAAGATTGATGAGTCTGTTGGTTAATTGATTTTATTTCGAATCAAATCTGAAATGGCCGTTAAACAACCCCAATGTAGAAATGATCGCACTAGATTAGCATGTATACCGGCCACTAATGAACGTTCAGTACCGATACGTTCCATCAATAATTGTTCGAATGCTGTACGTATGGTCATATGTTTCGTACCTATTGGCTGTATCTGTATTCTTGTACGTATAACATTTAATGGATAGATTAGTGTGGATATTGTAGCACCCAATAATGCACCGGTAATAAATTTTCGTACAAATTGATGATGCTTGGTTGTTGATAGCGATGATAATTCGTTGGATAACCGTTGCTCACAATAATCAAGACTACAAAAATAAAGAAATGTTGATGGTCCATTACGCAGTACGGTGATACGAAATCCACGATAATATTCCTGTATACCATAACGACGTATCTGATAAAATGTATCAAACATATTTGTATATTGATTATTGAAACGACCATCCTGTAATATCATCTGTACACGTTCGAATGGAGTCGATACCAATGCTTCGGTAGCACCAGATAATAATGAGGCAATCAATGAAGCTTGTAAATTATAGCCATCATTTTTCATCCATAACATTCGATAAAATTGATTATATGTACCAAACATTAATGATGATGTTAATGGCTTGACAAATAATGGTGGTCCAATACCACGATATAGATAACCGATACCTTCGATACGTAATTGACGTATGGCACTAACTACATCAAATCCCCATACACTTTGTCGAAACATAAGTTTATTTACTGGAAACGTAACGATCACACTCAATAATCCTGCACCCATACCACATAGATATTCGGAACCGATAAATTTTGATTTATCATGCAAATCATGATGATAATCACGTTGATTATCATTAATCATGATCGAACTATCGAAAATCAACGATCAAACGAACAAGAATTAAACATTTTCGATTATAAATACTTGGGAAAAAATTCGAATAAATTTATTTATTTATTGTCACCACGCCATCTGTTGATCAGATGATGCATTTGTTTGGAAATTTTCTGGAAAAAATATTTTGCGAAAAAAAAGTTTCCTGCCATATTATAAACAACATTATCGTGTCAGCTTGCCAAAGGACATTTTTTATTATTTATCCCGCAAACATCAATCATCAACATTTTTCTCCAATTATGTTTGCATTAAATATCGGTAATTTTTGATGTGAATATTTTAATCCATTAATAATGTTGCAAAAATTTCAATTCCAGGTCGTTGTTTGGTTTCAAGATCATCAGTGGCTCGATCGGTATTGCTATCATCACGTTCGATAACAACATCAAATGCTCTTTCGAAAGGCACTTATTTCATTGTCAATGATTATGAAGAATTGACAGCAAAAAAAGTTCTCGACAATACAATCGGTGGTATAATGTATGCTGAATTAATTAGCGGTATGGGTGTCGTATTAGGCCAAATGTTTAAAGAACCAGCAACGATAAATTATCCATTTGAAAAAGGACCGTTATCACCACGTTTTCGTGGTGAACATGCATTAAGACGATATCCATCGGGTGAAGAACGTTGTATTGCATGTAAATTATGTGAAGCCATTTGTCCGGCACAGGCTATAACCATTGAAGCTGAAGAACGTTCAGATGGTAGCCGTCGTACGACTAGATATGATATCGATATGACCAAATGTATCTATTGTGGTTTCTGCCAAGAAGCCTGTCCTGTCGATGCTATTGTTGAAGGACCGAATTTTGAATATGCAACCGAAACTCGTGAAGAATTATTGTATAATAAAGAAAAATTATTAGAAAATGGTGATAAATGGGAAATGGAAATTGCTGCCAATCTAGAGGCTGATCATCTTTATAGATAGATTCATTGACTAGATTGATTAATGTTTGGAATAGCTAATGTATAATTAAATCAAATAAAAAAGATTAACATTAACATTAATTAATTTGATTGATGATTATTGGATTTGTTGGAAAACAATTAATTCTCTCAATAGTGTCATCTAGTGTCGATAAGATGGAGATAAAAGTGTTTTGCTAGTATCGATTATCTGATTTAATTCGTTCATCACTCGATTGAATGTTCAACGTTGACATGAATACAGTTGCACACATGTGATCGTTCTCTTTCCGTACATTTTTGTTTCAATATTTATTATACAAATTGCATGCGTGTATCCGCCGTCGCCGCCGCCAAAGATTCAACAATAAAAATCTAAATCATCTGAAAATATTTACATTTGTAAGGTAAGTAAAAAACCGATTTTAATAAACCAATTTTTAAAATTCTCATTTTTTCCGTGTTGAAAGAACAACGATATGGCGCCACCCAAACATAAACAACAAGAAACACAAGAATCTTTGACCCGGATCGCTATTGTTAATCATGATAAATGTAAACCAAAACGTTGTCGTCTTGAATGTAAAAAATCCTGTCCAGTTGTACGTATGGGTAAATTGTGTATTGAAGTAACACAGAATGATAAGATTTCAAAAATCAGTGAAGAATTATGTATTGGTTGTGGTATTTGTATCAAAAAATGTCCACTTGGTGCAATCACCATTATTAATTTACCATCGAATTTAAGCTCAGAAACGACCCATCGTTTTGGTCCAAATTCATTTAAACTTCATCGTCTACCAACACCGAGACCGGGTGAAGTGCTCGGTTTGGTTGGCACTAATGGTATCGGTAAATCGACAGCATTGAAAGTTTTGGCAGGTAAATTGAAACCAAATCTTGGACGATATGGTGTCGATGCACCTGATTGGCAAGAAATACTTGTTTATTTTCGTGGTTCAGAATTGCAAAATTATTTCACACGTATACTCGAAGATGATCTAAAAGCCATAATAAAACCACAATATGTTGATCAATTACCGAAAACGATTGCCGGTACTGTTAATACATTGATCGATAAAAAAAATGAACGGAAAAAATAAGGAAGAAATCTGTGAACTATTAGATTTGACCGATGCTATACTTGAACGTGATGTATCCGAATTAAGTGGTGGTGAACTACAACGATTCACCATCGGAATGGTATGCATCCAGAATGGCGATATATTTATGTTTGATGAACCATCCAGCTATTTGGATGTGAAACAACGATTGAAAGCTGCCGAAGCCATACGATCACTATTACAGGTGAATAAATATATTATTGTCGTCGAACATGATCTATCCGTTTTGGATTATTTATCCGATTTTATATGCTGTTTATATGGTGTACCGGGTGTTTACGGTGTGGTGACGATGCCATTTTCTGTACGTGAAGGCATCAATATTTTTCTCGATGGATTTGTGCCTACAGAAAATCTTCGTTTTCGTGAAGCATCATTAGTTTTTAAAGTTGCCGAAACAGCAACTGATGAAGAAATAAAACGTATGTGTCGTTATGAATATCCACGTATGATTAAACGTATGGGACCTTTCGAATTAACCGTTGAACCTGGTACTTTTACCGATTCGGAAATTATTGTTTTATTGGGTGAAAATGGAACAGGAAAAACAACTTTCATACGAATGATGGCTGGTAATCTAAAACCGGATGAAGGTGAATCCGATGTGCCAACATTGAACATTAGTTATAAGCCCCAAAAGATTAGTCCAAAATCACAAGGAACCGTTCGAATGTTATTACATGAAAAAATTCGTGATTTTTTTACTCATCCACATTTTCAAGCCGAAGTCGTGAAACCATTACAGATTGATAATATTCTTGATCAAGAAGTACGACATCTTTCCGGTGGTGAATTACAACGTATTGCTTTGATTCTTTGTCTTGGTAAACCAGCCGATGTTTATCTTATCGATGAACCATCAGCATATTTGGATTCAGAACAACGTCTTGTTGCTGCTAAAGTTATTAAAAGATTTTTTCTACACTCCAAAAAGACCGGATTCATTGTTGAACATGATTTTATTATGGCCACATATCTAGCTGATCGTGTTATCGTGTTTGAAGGTACACCATCAATAAAAACGGTTGCTACATCACCACAATCACTACTGTCTGGTATGAATCGATTTTTGGAATTACTGAACATTACGTTTCGTCGTGATCCAAATAATTATCGGCCAAGAATAAATAAATTAAATTCGGTCAAAGATACTGAACAGAAACGCGGTGGTAATTTCTTTTTTCTTGAAGATTAATGATGAGATGAATTTTTTTAATTTTCGAAATGTTCAAATGATTTAAACAGACAAACAAAGAAAAACATCAACATGTTATTCATTAATGTCATACATGATTATTATGGTGATGATTAATTATTATTATTAATAATTTTATTATTATAAAATTTGAAAAATATTTCATTTCATCATCGTAATTTAATTTGATTGTAATTAAAAAAATTTTTCCCGAAAAAAAAATTTCGTCAATTTTCTCGCCGCGAATTTATTCTACACGCGCATGTGCAAAAGTTGTCTTTTCATCTAATTTGTCTGTTTTGGTTGTGTGTGCTTGTATTACTGTCGAACGATTGAATTTATGATTTTTTGATTTTTGAATTGCTGTGATTTTCAAAATAAACAAAACAAATCTAAAATGTTTTATTATGCCGTTGCAATTGGCCGACAAACAGGAATTTTTAATGATTGGAATGATTGTGAAAAACAAGTGAAAGGCTTCAAAAATGCCAAGTTTAAGAAATTTAAAACAAAATCCGAAGCCGAAGAATTTATTCATATTCATCATAAATCTACCACGTCGTCATCGTCTATTTCGAATTCAAATTTGGTGCCTAAAATTTTGCCAACAACATCAACAGCGAATAATTCTGCTGTTCGCATAAATGCAATGTCGATGCCCAGATCATCAAGCCATCAACCGAGTAAACTAACAAGTGATGATAAAAAGCTTACTACTGGGATTTTTAGTAGTTTAAAATGTCCGAAACGTCCGAGAAGTAGGAAAAGTGATTTTCTTACTATTCGCCGTAATCATTTGGGTGATCCAATTGTCTATACAGATGGTGCATGTTGTAATAATGGCAAACGTAATGCCAAAGCCGGTATTGGCGTATTTTGGGCTATCGATCATAATGATAATGTTTCTCGACTACTCGTCGGTCGTCAAACAAACAATCGTGCTGAAATTGAAGCAGCTATCGTGGCTATTCAAACAGCTTTGAAAAATAATTATCGAACCTTAGATATTCATACGGATTCAAAATTTATGATTGTATCGATGACCGAATGGCTGCCGAAATGGAAACGTAATGGTTGGAAATTATCGACTGGTGAATCGGTCAAGAATAAACATGAATTTATGCGCCTGGATGAAGAAATGAATAAAATGGACCGACTAATCTGGACCAAAGTACGTGCACATTCAGGCGATTATGGTAATGAAATGGCCGATCAACTAGCTACCAATTCTATAAAATGAAACTGTGATGATAGTGTAATCATAATCATAATAATTGTTTTATTTCATTTGACCACTGTAAATTCATAATTGTAATTATTGATTATTGATTTAATAATGTAAATTTGATTGTTGTCGATGTAGATTATAAATAAAATCATTGAAAATTTATTGAAATTTTGTGTATGATTCTTATTTGGATCGATAATTCAAAATGGGCAACCACTGTTGTATAATAGGATGTTTAGACCAAGGATCTTTAGCTTATACCAATGGTAACAATTGTATAGCAAATGGTGATCCAAATGAAATGATTGATGGTAGTGGTAGCGGTGGTACGACGATGAATCAAATGGATCAAACAACAAATCAACGTTGTATACGGCCATTTACAATAAGT
Organism: Dermatophagoides farinae; assembly: GCF_024713945.1. Lineage (NCBI taxonomy): Eukaryota > Metazoa > Arthropoda > Arachnida > Sarcoptiformes > Pyroglyphidae > Dermatophagoides > Dermatophagoides farinae. Next base: position 3,437,806 of record NC_134685.1, on the reverse strand, counting down.
CGAATATCATCGATTCAATTACCAGCTGATTCACGTTTATATCGTGATCAAACATTATTAAAAACAGATAATGGCCTTGATATTGTAAAGAAACACATATCATTGAATTCATTGCAATCATTTATACAGAATGAATTATCAACCGATCTAGTAATCAGAACTACAATTGATCATTCAAATATCGAAACAAATAAAGTGATACAAAATTTTTATATTACAAGCTTTGGTGGACTGTCACTAAAAACATTGAAAACAAATCATATTAATCTATTATTGAATGCTACCATTGATTTACCGATTGTCGATTTTCCTAAAATTATGAATAATTCCATTAATAATAACAATAATAATGATCAACAACAACAACAACAACCAAGACAAAAACAAAAACAAAAACAAAAAAAACATCGACAACAACAACAACAACAACAGTTACAGCAACAATCGCAACAACAATTAATGATGGAAACATTGCGTATACCAATTAGTACAAAAGAACCAAGAACATTAAAATTATACATGAATGATGTAGCGGATAAGATACATGAAAATTATCTAAAAAATGGCAATACATTAATCTATTGTTATGATGGTTCATTGAATTCGGTTGTATTGGCGATAGGTTATCTAATTAAATATACTGATCTTTGGCTATCCGAGGCAATACTGCATATGAAATATACTCGCAAAGGTTTCGAAACACGAGCAGCGAATGATTGTGGCAATGAATTGGGAACATTTAAAAAAATTATCTATAAATTTGCACAAAAACATGGTAAAAACGATTTACTCGATTTATCAATTACTAAATCGACGACATTCTGAGATGATGATGGTGTGTGTATTTCAAGATTTAAATTTTTAAGTTAATTTTTTTTTAAACAAACAACAAAATAAAATCAAATTTATTCGGGATCGATAAATTTACAAATTTGTTCATCGTCATTGCCTTGAAAAAACAAAATGAAATATCGAAATGTCCCCAGATTTCAAAATATGGAAATTTTTTGAAATAAAAATTATCTAATCCTTGCAAGTGCGGTGTAAATGTTTTTGATTGGTGAGTGTGTTATATTCGGGGTTATATAAACACTTAACATTACTTATTGTGTCCATTGTTTTGTGATGATTCTTGTTCCTTATTATTAATGGTTATTTGTTGTTTTTTTTTGCAGCAAAGAAAAAATAACAAAATTCACAAAATGTCAATAAAATTTGATTATTCAAATAAAGTTGTATTGGTAACCGGTTCAAGTTCAGGTATCGGTGAAAGTATTGCAAAACGTTTTGCACAATTAGGTGCAATGATTGTCATCACTGGTCGTTCACGTGAAAATGTCAATCGTGTATCGAATGAATGTCAACAATTATCACCAAAAAAATTGAAACCATTAGAAGTGATTGCCGATATTACCATTGATGATGATGCCAAACGTTTGATACAATCAACAATTCAAATGTTTGGACGATTAGATTTATTGATCAATAATGCTGGCTATGCACAGATTACATCGATATTTGATCCAAAATCATTGGATACATTCGATAAGGTGATGCGATTAGATGTTCGTGCTACAATCAATCTAACATTGATGGCTGCGCCATATCTGGAACAAACACGTGGAAATATTATCAATATTTCAAGTGTTTGTGGTACAAAACCGGTAAATTTTCATATCTGAATGAAAGTGATTTGTTAAATTTTGATTTTCGATTTTTTTTTGATGACAGTTAGTAGGATTTTATGGATATTGTATGGCCAAAGCAGCGATCGATATGTTTACCCGTGTGAGTGCATTAGAACTTGGTCCAAAAGGAATTCGAGTAAATTGTGTAGAGTAAGTTTGCTGATTTTTTTGATCAATTTTGTTTTTCATTTTACCAATATTTCACAATTAGTCCGGGTGGTGTTCGTACGAATTTCTTGAATGCAATCGGTCTTAATGCAGAACAAGTGGCTCAACAAGAAGAATTTTTACGGCGATCATCACCCATCGGAATAATTGGTGAACCGAATGATGTAGCAGATTTGGTTGTCTATGTTGGCTCGGAATATGCTAAATTTATGACCGGCAGTTGTTTGCTCATCGATGGTGGTGCTTTATACAGTGCACTTGCATTGGCTACTTCATCATGATTCTATTTCGAAATTGATGATGATGATGATCAAAATTCTCTTGTTTATTTTTTAAAAATCGTTTCGTTTACTTTATTATCGACATATATGATGAATGATGATGATGATGATTCGAACAGTAAATAAATTCAAAATTCAAAATAAACAAACTGCAGTGCTTCCATCTATTAAATTCAAAAGTACAAAGTGAACATCGGTTGTATTTATAAGCACAAGACGGCGCTTTATGTTTTGATATAGAATAAAATAAAATTCAAATTTATTAGAATGAATGTTAGTTAGTTGAATGAAAAAAAAACAACATGAAGATGAGTGTGAAAATAATTGAACCAATTCATTTAGTAATTCATTTTTCAGCTTTTCATTTTATTTTTTGAACATTTTGTTAACAAATTGTCAAAAGTCTTTGACCTTTTTTTCACTTTATCGTCTTCGGACCGACACATTTATCATCGAGAATTTTCCCTTTTTTTCATTGTTTCTATTACAGCCCTTTTTGTTTTATAATTGGGTGATGAAAACAAATTTCCGTTCACGGGTACACATACACATACACACAGTGTCCGAGATGTGTTTCATTTAAACTGGTTAAATACCCACGAAATTCGTTTGTTTCGCTTTTTTGCATGGTCTGTTGATCATTCATTTTATTTCATTTTTCAGTCATCATCATCATCGTTGGTCATTATTATTGGTAGAGTCCAACTTCTACTCGCCTGGAACTTTAGTGATATGCGATAACCAAATGAAATGATTATCAAGTAACGAAAAAAAACCGAAATTTTCACAAAATCAATACCAAAAGTATACTAAACACATCAGTGAATTGCCCCAGGAATTATTAAAACGAAAAAAAACCAAGAAGAAATGAAACAAATAAACTTTATATCCATTCACCATCAAACATTGCGGATTCTTTTTGTTTATTATTGATTTTGAAATTTTGAATGACTCATTAGAGAAAATTTAAATTTCTATATAACAAATAGTGTAACGGCACGAATCTTTCAATCAATCGCCGTTTGCATACATCTATGGAAAATAGAAGCAAAAAAAAAACTTTTCCCGGAAAAATAAACCAGACAACAATCATCGTTAATTTAGTTAACGATCCGCCATCCACATATACACACGTATAAATAAACTATGAACAAAAAAATTGGATTTCCCGAAGAAAGCGAAAAAAAACATTCCCGGTTTTATCATCGATTTTTTCGCCATTCTCTCTCTGTCTTCAATATTCATTGGTTTAGATTTGTCACATACGGGTGGCCCATTATTTTCATTATATTTTTAAACGGGAAAATGTTTTTTTTTCTTCTCATCTTCATCGTTGCTTTCATGATGATCCATCCAATGATAGTATTCGCAAGTATACAAGGGATTATGATGATGTTGAGATGATGATGATGATAACGAGTTGTTTCGTCGCTGTTGTTTTTTGGGTTTGGTGTATATAATAGGGTTGATTCGGGATTTTAGTTTGAATTTTGTTTCGATTTTTTTCTGTTTTATTTTTGTTTGTTTATTCGGTTTTGTCTATTATATTCCATATATAGATCTAGAAATGGTAAAAATGAAACCAAAAAAAAAAAAAAAATATTAATAATTCGGTCTAAATGTAAATACCGTATCGCTACTCATTCTGTGTGTGTGTGTGTTTGGATTCCTTGTTTTTTTTTTCTTTCCTGGATTCAGATGATTCATTCATTTCATAATGCCCGTTTTTTTCTTAGAAGTTGGCGGTGTTCGGGTGGATGATATCGAGTTTTGTTTCATTGTTTCAATAACAGTGTTGTTGTTGTTGTTGTTTTTTTTCCATTTCATTCTTTCACTTCCTAAACACGAAGAGAATGATAATCATTAGAACAACAACAAAGTTTTTGTAAATAAATGGACAAAAATATACCGCATATTCATTCATGATGATGGTGGTAAATGATGCAAATAAAAAAATAGAAAAATCAATGAATATTTTCATGGCATTATTTGTGATGATATTTCATTGTGTTGATCAATCGGATTGAATTGAATAAATGATGATCAAAGGTCATGATTCCTCTAGAAAAAAAAACAAGAAAAAGTTTCAAATTATAGCCATAATAATAATAACGATAATGGTTATTACCGGAAAGAGAGAGCAGAGGGAAAAGGTCATTTCTTCAGATTTGTTTTGGTTTTCAATTTCAACAAAATGGAAACAAAATTCAACAGTAGTAGAAACAATAAGAATAATGACACAAAACAACAACAACAACAACAAAAAAACACAAAGAATAAAATATGAATGGTAAAGTTTTTTTCTTCTTCATTCAAAGAAATTACATGATGATGAAAACTTTTCGATCATCATGTATGATAATGATGATGGTGGTGGTCGTAGTGCTATAGCCATAACTCGATAAAAATCGAATGCAAATGTTTTTCTCATAATTCGCTTTCGTTTATTTTTATTGGTGGCGCCGATAAGAGGCTACTCTTTTTGTTTTTTTTTCATTTTAGCCTTTAGTTGTTGTTGTTGTTGTGGATGAAAACTTTCATTCCAGGCTGATGTATTGCTCATTGCTTTTTTGAATATTCGTACACAGGCCAGTTCGCCAAATGATTTTACATTATGTCAAAGTTTGTTTGTTGTTTTTGCTTGAACCATCATTTTGCTGGCCTCTTTTTGTTTTCTCTCTCTCTCTCTCTCTCTCACTCAACCGAAATTCGGACCCTTTTAAATCGTTTTTTGTTTTCCTTTTTTCCCGGTTGCTGCCATCCATTTATTGAATTTAAAAACGATAACAAAGGAAAATGGACAACAACAAAAAAAACTTCAGATTAATGGATCTGCAACAGCAACCAGATCAGATTAGATCAGACAAACCCGACTAAATATTTAGATTTAGGCCATCCTAAACATTACGGGTTGGTTTTTCGTTTTTTTTTGTTCGTTGAACGGAAAAAAAGAAAGAATAATTAATTTTGTAACTCGAAATCAAAAACCATCATAAACACAAACATACACACACACACAGATAGTGGATGTCCGAAACAGCAGAAAATGGAAAAAAATCGAAACAGATTGAGAGAGTGTGAGAAAAAAATAACCCATTCGTTCGTTATTCTATAATTCAATGATTCTGAACATGTGTGTGTGTGTGAAATCTACAAAAAAATGGCTTAAAGATTACAATATTTGAAAGAAATGTACACATTTTTTCCCACCAGTTATATGTTAATGACCCCCTTCAAAAAATGAGAATGTGAAAGTTTTTTTTTTTTGGTTATTTGAAACTTTATCGAGTTTGGTGTGTGTGTGTGTGGGGTGTTTGGCCAAACTTTTTTGTTGTCGGCCAGAATCCAACCAAAAAAAAAAAAAAATAAAAAATAAACCAGAAACATTGGTTTTTTGGAAAATGTGAATCATAAATTATTATTATTACAATTGTTTTTATTGTTGTCCAATGAAACCGGAAAAATTGGCGACAACAACAAGGAAGAAGATCCGGAACACAAACACCCAACAGACCATATTCTTGTTATTCAAAATTCATCTTCTGATGATGATGATGAAATAACTACTCAATTTGGAATAAATCAAATTTTCAATGTTTCTGGATCGCTCTGGTTGTTTTTCTATTTCTATTTCTGCACAAACAACAGAAAACAATGAATTAAATTGAACGACGAATTTGTCGGAGAATAAATGATTTGTCGTCGTCGTCGTCGTCAAAAAAGTAGCATCAAAAACATTTTAATCGTTGTGTGTATTCTAGGTCAACATTGGAGATATATATCATACTTTGTCATAGTCGTTGTTGGAAACAAAGATTGAAACCGAGAGAAAAAAGATTGATTTTCACATCAGAAATGGATGTGGACACTTGATACACACACACACACACGGATGATGAATGAAAAATGAAATTCATTTTGAACGATTTATTAGATTCTCGTATAGAAAATAATTCAATTGGCCGATTGTTGCAAGAAAAAAGATGTTGATGAAAGAGTTTTGCTTGCATTTCATCACATGAAATTGATGAAATAGACAAATAGAATTTGTTAATCGTTTGTATAAAACACTAATCGAATGTTTCCTGGAACACACACACAGACACACAAACACATTTATCATCTGGAATTTCGTTCATCATCACCAGAATGTCACAGAATTTAAACATTTTTTTCATCATTTTTGTCGGCAATTGTGAAAAATTATCACTAACTTTATAATTTAAAGTTGTTGCACATTCGACCAAAATGTGTTCATTGTATTCATAAGTCATTCCATTTTCTATTCTATTATTCTTGTAAATCTAATCATCATCCATGGATGGTCCAAAAAAAACGACATCATCGGTTATTTTCATTGTTTCGTTCCATCATCCACATCATCCATCATCATCATATCAAACATGATAATGACATTATATAATGACGTAAGGCTGTTAGATCATCACTTTATATTGCTGCCACTGTTGTTGCTGTTGTCATTGTTATACATTGAAACTAATGAATTTAGAATAGCGAGAAAATCAGAAAAAAAACAAAAAAAAAATTCGAGAAAAATAAAAGATAAGAACATCGACAAACACACACACATACAGATTTACTCATCCAACTTGAAGTCTTTGTTCTTTGTTTTGATGATAATGATGATTGTTGATGTTTTGTGATATAAATAACTTGATTATTTTATTGAATTATATTTTAATGAAAAAGTTATAATCAATGGAAATACATGAATATCAAAAGACAAACGTTGAATAAATTACATATGTTTATTTTAAGAGAGAACAAAGAGAACCCAAAATCTGCTCACTTGGGCAATTCATAAAAGACGTACCAAACGTCAAACATTCTGAGAGAGAACCATTTACTCATTAACACTCCCCCGTTTCTCGAACTGGAATGTTAGTCATCCGGAGAAACTCGATAAACGATTGATGATTTTTCCGGCTCAACGGCTTCGTTAATACATCGGCCATCTGATGATCGGTAGCTATCCATTTGATACTAATTTGACCACGGGCAATTAAATCACGAACCATCAGGTACTTAACATTGATATGTCGAAGCCGCAACGATATATTTTCTGAAAACAACTGATTAACCGCAGCTTGGTTATCACAATGAATGATTGGTACATTGACAGGAATTTTGAGATTATTCAACAAATTCAGGATATAACGAATATCCTTCGAACAAACCGATACAGAAATGAATTCAGCTTCCGCTGTATTATCAATTACACACTTCTGCAGTTTAGTCTTCCAAACAATAGGACCGATACCATAAAAAATTATATGACCAGTAGTAGATCGTCCATTGTCTTTATCTCCTGCCAGATCTGCATCAGCATAGGCAACACATTTAGGATCACGTCCACCGAGCACAATACCATAATCTTTGCTACCATTCAAGTATCTCCACAAACGTTTCAACATTGAAATATGAATACTTGTGGTACGGTCAGCAAATCTTGCCAGCAAAGATACACAAAACGCAATGTCTGGCCTTGTCTTACACGACAAATACAATAAAGCCCCAATCGCTTGCCTGAACGGATAATCATCATTAGCTGGCGATTCTTCATATGCGTTGGTTCCAGTTGCAAACGGTGTGTCCACTTTTCGACTTTCGCCCATGTTAAACATCTTTAGTTTACCTTCGAGATAATCACGTTGATGCAGACAAATTGTTCTTGAGGATCTATCTCTAGTAAACTCGATACCAAGATATTTTTGAGAATTGACCTTACGAATTTCAAATATTTGGCCAATTTTATCGAACAGATTTTCCACTTTACCGGGTACAGTAGAAGCCAATATAGCGTCATCAACGTACAAACACAATAGTGTAAATTCATTTTCATTTCTGATGAAATATAAACATGGATCCAAGATTGATGACTGAAAACCCAATAATACAATAGCTTCATCAAACTTCCGGTTCCAACTACGTGGACTCTGACGCAAACCATATAATCCTTTCGTTAGTAAGCACACACGACCAGTTCCATCATCGAAACCTGGCGGCTGGTTTACGTACACGGTTTCATTGATATCACCGTTTAAAAATGCATTGGAACAATCAAATTGGACTAAATCCATATTCCACGATGCGACTAACGAGAAAAACAAACGAATAACGTCCATCTGGACGACGGGAGAATAAATATCCAATGAATTCGATTTCTGTTCAAAGCCACGGGCAACCAACCTGGCCTTATATCTTCCATCATCCTTTATAGTGTATATCCATTTCACGGAAACAATCGGTACATCTTTAGGTTTCTCCACTATCTGCCACGTACGGTGTTTCATTAATTGACGATATTCACGATCCATGGCCTCTTGCCATTTAACAGATTCAATACTATTAATCGCTTCATCGTACGTGGATGGCTCATGACACGCAACACATATCCCGACAATAGAACGACCAGGTACATCACGAAGTGATTGCATACGTTCTTCATTTCGTTGATATTGTTGATTCTTAGACCCAATTGGTCTACCAGGACCACGACGATCGGAACCAGAACCCGATTGATCTGAATCATCATCATCAGACACATCACCGAAAAACGTAACCGTTTTAGGTTCATTATCATTATCATTGGCAGTTGGACTTGTACCACTTGGACTGATGGGTTGAACAATACATTTTGGTTTTTCATTGAAAATCACCGATGAACACAGTTCAACGTGACGAGAATCAGGTACATACACACGATAAATCTTCTGACCCTCATACCCAACCATACGTACAACTTTTGATTTCGAATCCAATTTGTTGATTTTATTTTTGTTCAAGGCTTGACCTTCCGAACCAAAAATACGAAGATTCGAGACATCAGGTTTGATACCAAAATACTTCTCATACGGTATTTCATTACGTGAATTCAAAACCCGATTCATTAAATATGCCGAACAATTAACGGCTTCATCCCAAAGAAAACGGGGTAGATCGGTTGAAGATAACATTGAAATAGCGTGATCCATAAGTGTACGCATAGCACGTTCGCATCGACCATTTTGTTGCGGTGTATCGACAGTTGCTTTTTCATGACCAATACCACAGCTTTCCAAATATTTTTGAAACAAACTGGAACGAAATTCCGAGCCCATATCAGTACGAATACATAAGACATTGTTACCAGTTTCCAGCTTGATCTCGTTAACAATACGTTTAAATTTATCAAGCGTTTGATCACGTGTTTTCATAAAAACCACCTTCACAAACCTCGAACAATCATCAATAGCCAGAAGAAAATACCGATTACCATGAATAGATGAATCAGTATAGCCACCAATATCTAAATGTAATTTCATACCAGGCTTAACGTGTGGATTGTCAGACTCGATACGATGCGATATATCTGTTATCTTTCCAATTTTACATGGTGTACAATAATCCATGTCTTTGACCAAAGAATCCGGAATGCCGTCAATTCGATTCTCCTTTATCATTTTACCAATTGTTTTTGTCGAGAAATGTCCGAACCGTTCATGCCATTGTGCCATTGATTTAACCGCAACATTCACAATGTCCTTGACAGATGAAACATCAATTCTGATCTGTAATTCGATGACATTTAAATATTTCTTGCTCCAATATCCAACAAGGATTGGATCATCATTGTGGTAGATAGTCATTCCATTTTTGCTCGTAATTTCTTTTACGCCATCATTACTGCAAATCTTACCAATTGCGATCAAATTAAACGGTTGGTTGGGTATATAAAATACATCTTTGATCAACATTGGTAGCCATTTTTCTCCATTGAACAATTGACACGGCATATCACCTTGTTCTGGACCATTGACTATTCCACTCAACGTTAGAATCCGACGAGTTGTTTGGCGAATGTTGGTCAGCAACGATCGATCATTTACCACATGATGTGATGCGCCACAATCAGCTAAAAATGTCACCGGTGAAGATGTGGATACCAAAGCCAACGACGATAACGATGAAGACACATTAGAAATACGATCATCAACATCCGATATCTCAACGACAGCACTCAAACTTGCAAGATCAGTATTGCCCGATTTGGTGTTGTTACTGCTTTGACCACCATCCTTCGACGCATTTCGTTTTTGACGACAAAACTTTTCCATATGTCCCTTGAGGCCACAATGATTACAATTGCCACGAAATGTTTTCTTTTTCGATGATACATTCGGTACATTTTTCCATGATTTCGATGCTGCAACCAATGACGTACTCGTACCAGCGGATTTTAAATTCTTCTCTCGTTCGAATCGCAACAATTCTGATTCAAACTGTTTGTCTGTCATGTATTCCGATTCGGGTCGACCACCATTGTAAATATCGACCATCTTACACATCTCATCGTATTCGATAGGTAACAAAGCCCGAACTTTCGAATTGATACAATAATGAGGCAATGTTATACCTTTATCACCAAATGCAGCAAATAATTGTCGAAGCTTGGAGAACAGTCCTTGAACAGAACCTTCAAATTTTACAGTATCAAATTCACGTAAGAGCTCCCATCCGGATTTCGCTCCTGGACCACGATACTTCCGATCCAATTCGGCAATCATTTCTTTTGGTGTCGAGCATTCCATAATGCTTTCGAGGTCATCTCCATTAATCGATAGTCGTATTATGTTTTTGGCCTTTGCTATCTGACTCTTTTCCTTTTTCGTTATGGGCGTTTCTTTTTCTGCACGTTCATATTTGAAATCCTTAACGAATTCGTCCAATTCAAGTGCTTCCAATGCGTCCATCAACGTAACATGCCACTGTCGATACGTGACTTCACCAAGTTTGAGAGTCTTTACGATGCTCTGATTCTTTTCAGACATTTTGCCAAAACACAACAATAATACGGTCGAACACAAGATGATTATACAGATGAGGTAAACACAAAATAAAACAATAACAATAATCAGTAGCCCACTAGGCCCATAACCTGTTGATGTTTTGTGATATAAATAACTTGATTATTTTATTGAATTATATTTTAATGAAAAAGTTATAATCAATGGAAATACATGAATATCAAAAGACAACGTTGAAAAAATTACATGTGTTTATTTTAGAGAACAAAGAGAACCCAAAATCTACTCACTTGGGCAATTCATGAAAGACGTACCAAACGTCAAACATTCTGGGAGAGAACCATTTACTCATTAACAATGATGAAGGGATAGAAATACAAAAATCAAATTGAAAATGAAAAAATTATGGATGATGAATTGTCTTTCATTTTATGTAGTTTTTTTTGTTTTGTTTTGTTTTGTCTTTCACATCATGATCATCATGGTTGTTGTTGTCATCGAATTTTTTAAAATACAATTTTTTTTTACCAAGAAAAAACAATGAAAACAAAAAAAAATATGAAACAAACAGACAGTGTGAAAAGAAAAACTCCAACATATCATATTTGAATGGAATCTCATCAAAAAAAAAAAACTATTCGAAAAATGAAATTCCGTTTCTGGAACAACCATATTTTATTAACTGGAAATTGTTTTTTATTTTTTAAAATTATGAATTTTTCTGTTATATTACAAGGAGAGAGAGAGAAAGAGAAAGTGTAAAAAAAATCTTACATTCATTTTAAATAGAATAAATTCTTACAGTTTCCCGTTCGTTCGTTTGTTTGAAATATTACAATTTCATTATGCCGAGAAAAAAAAATTGAAACAAAAACATTATATGCAAAACAAAAGAAACAAGATTATCATGTTCCAAGTGTTTGGTTCCCACTTATTATTATTATTTCCCAGTGATAATGTTTTCTTTATTTTCCATATTTTTACAGATTGAATTTCATATTTCACATTTTACTTACACAATGTGTGTTTTTTTGTTGTACCGAAAAAAAATAAGACGAAGAAGAATATTCTGGAATTATATTGAAATTCCATTCAAAACATTTTGAATTAGCCAACTTTGTTCGTGTGTGTATATGAATGCTGTGCATATATTTACATTATTACATCATCACACATATATCAAAATACATTTGAACAACAACAACAACAAAAACAACCGTGAAAAAACAAACAAAAAAATCATTATTTACAAGTGAAGAATGTATATATGGTGGTGTTTGTATAGAGTGAATCTTTCCAAGCAAAAAAAAAATGTTCCACTCAAAAACATCAGATGTTCATCATCATCAGTATTTCGAGAATTTTTCCAGAAAATGTAAACTATTTTCTACGAATTTCAGAGAATTTTCTTTCATGTTTGCGTTTTGATGGATGAGGTATGTATTCAGTGTGTGTGTGTGTTTGTGTGTATAATCACAATTTATATTTTTTTCTTTGTTAAATCAAGTGATAAAAAATCGTATCTTTTACTGTTTTCTACGAAACTGAAACGAAACGAAAAAAAAATCAAATTCATTCATTTTTATTTCTTTGATAAAAATTAAATTCATCGAAAAAAAAGTGAACGATGATTTTAACAATAAACAAAATAAAGAATAAAAACCAATCAAAACAAAAAAAAATCATAAAAAATTCATAAACGGAAAAAACCAGAATTTTTTGCCAGAATCGTAAAAAAACGAGTAAAATGGAATTGAGGAAAAGAAAGAAAATAATTATTTTCATTAGAACAGAGTACAGTTATTCAGGCTTCTGTATTATTTTTGTTCCAAAATATCTAACAAATCATATAATTGAGCATCACCATCAAGCATAAGAATGTTTGGTTATTTATGAAATGAAATGTATGTTATTTAAAAAAATGATGCGGCGTTCACATAATCTGTAATCATTATCGTTATTTACAATAAGAATGATGGCTATATTTACAATACATAAGTATTATAATACAAGAAATTCTTAATTTTTTTGTCACGAATAAACATTTTCCTGTGCACAAGGTAATGCAAAATGTCTATATGTTATATAATCATTCATAATTATCGGATCAACTAACTCAGTAATTTCAGTCATATTTATACCATTTTCAACATCTTCATGATGATGATGATGTGGATGTTGATGTTGATGATGAATATGATGTCCATGTTGATGATGATGATGATGTGGATCCATCATCGGTGTTGTCACCGTTACGGTTGGTGTATGTTTATGATTATTCGATGATCCAATCGAATTTGTTGTTACCGTACCAAAACTAACCACTGTTGATGAACGACGTTGTTGTTGATTATCATCATCTTCATTATCGTCATCTACATTGATATCATTGTGATTTTTTCCAATATCACCACCAGTGTTAGTATCACTGAGTTTAATTTTACGTCTATTACGACGAAAACGAAATATAATGATTGTCAAAATACAGACAGAAATGATGAGTATAAAGAATAATCCAATAGCAATGGCAATGCTTGCCGCTGGTAATGTAATTAATTTACGGCCATCCAATGGCGATAATGTTCGAATCTAAATCGAATTGATAAAATTTAAATCAAAAAAAAAATTAATCAATCAAACACGTGCAAAAAAAGTATCAAGTTTTTATTTGCATCAGTCATTGTTTCGTTTCCGAAAAGATAATACAGCAGTGGAAAGAAAAATTCCATCCTGTTATCATTTTGGAACGAAATAACCGTAGAAAAAAAGTGATGCATAATAATAATTCAAGTACCAAAAAAAAAAAAAAAAAAAAAAAATTAAACAAAAAAAAATTCTCGTACACCCAATACTTTAGCATACTCGACTAATGAACTACTACACAATATAGTGATGTCTAGTGAATAATAATAATTACAGAATAATTAATTAATTAATGATTATAGCGATTTTGTTGTTGTTGTTGTTTCTGTTGCTGTTTTCATTATTATTGTAATTATGCATCATCATCATCATTAAGGTAATTACTTTGTATCTCTTTCTTTTGCTCTTTTTGTATTTCTATTGTTGATGATTATTCGTTTATTATTCATTTTATTATTATTCCAAGTGTTTGGAATTGGAATTTTTTTTTCTTGGTTATTGTTGTTGTTTTTTTTTTCAATCATTGATTTCGCAATCAATGAGAGTTTTTTCTTTTACATTTCTGGCAATGGTGATTCATAAAATAATTCAAAAGAACTACGAAACACTCATCATTTACATCGGAAAAAAGGGCTTTTTTCCAAAACAAAAAAAAATTATTCATAAACGGAGATTATCAATCATTATCATTTCAACTTCCGGGTGACTTTTTTTCATGGTTCATGGTTGTTATTTCTATCATCAGTCTCGTTAAATTATGGCCATAATGTCATCAAACAAACAAACAAAAAATAAAAGCGTTTTCCTCTTGTTTACTAGCCTATATTCGATTGAAAAAAGGGCACTGAATATGACTACACTCTGATGAATGGATATTTGCATAATAATATCACACATATACACACAAACACATTAAAATGTTTATCAACTCAACTCAACAAAATCATTGAAATTTTTTTTCATCATCATCATAACCGATAAATGAATGAAAAATGAAAGGCAAAAAAAAATTCCAGAATCTTTTTTCTAGAGTGATTCACTAATTCCTGTTGACACATACACACACACACACACAGAATAAACTATCACATCAAAAATCCTGATCACGTTCTATTATTTTTTTTTTATTCAATTCATTCTTGATGATGATGATGATGATATACATTGAAAATGAATTGAAATTTTTTTTGTTCTATTTTTAATTTTTATACCAAGTGTGTGTGTTTTTGCACGAATGATTGATTGATTGATTGAGTGTGATCGCGAGCGCGGTCGAATCGATAATTCATCGAGTTCATCAATCTTTTTTCTTTGAATCATTCGATCAATTTGTCAAAAAAAAAAAAATTAAAATTAAAAAAATGAAAATTTTAACCAGAAAAAAATTGTGAACAAACAAGCAAACACTTACCTGTGAACATTTTCGATTACCGGAAACAAAATTCTGTAATATTGGTTTTTTATCCGTCACATCATTAATACTGAATGGATGATGATTATCACTGATCATATAATGCGCTTTTGGTTTATCATTTATTGTTGTTGTCGCTTGTTGTTGTGACATAATCATGGTTCGATGATCTGAAGATCCAATCGATGATGATGCAGCGGCTGAAGAACCTGATGATGTTCGAAGATATTTACCATTAGCTTCTACACAAACTGTATACCATTTTTCAGCGACAAGATCACGAAGTTCAGCATTACGTGCACCAGAATTCAGTTGTAAACCAGCTGGTGATGTTAATGATCTTTCAGATGTTAGATAATACTCAAGGGTAAAACCACCAACCAATGTTTCATTCTGTACTTCCCATCGTAAACGAATTGAACTTGATTCAATTTTATTCACCTCCAATAATGTTATCATTGGTATTGGACAAAAATCAATCGGTTGTAAACTTTGTATAGAATCATGTTTCAGTTTTTCCGGTTGGTCACAGATCATCATTTCTTCATAATCATTATCAAATTTAACTAAACGTGAATGTTCTTCCAACCATTGATATATGGATAATAAACGACAGTCACAATGGAATGGATTACCTGGATTATTTTCAATGAAAATGGATTGAAAAAAGAATAAAGTTAAAATTCGTTTTGTCATAATCACGCATATAACGGAATTGAATCTTACCGGCTAACATAATCGATTTCAATCGTACTTCTATGGATTCAAAAATTGTTTCACTAATTTGTGTAAGGAAATTTTGCCGCAAATCAATCTGTACTAATGATGTCATATTTTGAAATGCATTATTTGCAATCCAACCAATCATATTATGTCGTAATGATAGCTGTTTCAAGCTCGATGATAAATGCCCAAAGGATTCAATACGTGAAATACGATTGAATGATATGTCTAATGTATGTAAATTTTGGCCCAAATCTTGAGAAAATAATGGCAATTCTGTAAGTGAGTTATGTGACAAATTCAATGATTCTAGACGAGCAAGACCGATTATTCGTTCTTGTGGAAGATTGTCCAATCGATTCACAGATAGATCCAATATAATTAATTTGGATAATGAACGAAATGTTGATGGTGAAATCGTTTGGATTTGATTATCATGTAGAAATAATTGTTCCAAATGATTGAGACCAATAAAATCATTTGTAGTCAATACGGTTAGATTACCGTGTTGGGCACGAAGTATGGTTAACAATGGAAAATCATCACCATCATGAATAAGTGAGTCTTCTCGCAATTTAATGATTGGATTTGAATCAAGATTCAATTCATTCATAGTAGTGATTGATAAAGAATGATTCACATTCGATGATTTGAATAGATTATTTGGAATAAATTGTAGCCAATTTTTTGCCAATGACAAATCATATAATCGTGGTAGATTATCGAAAACATTCGATGACAATGATCGTAGAACATTTCCGGATAGATCAAGATGTTGTAGCTGATCGAGGCCAACAAATGCTAATGATTCAATAACACTGATACGATTTGAAGCTAAATTCAACCATTGCAAATGATGAAGATTTTCAAATGCTGATGTTGGAATTTTTTTAATCTGATTATATGCCAATGATAATGATTGAATATTCGGCACAAATGTTGCCAATAATGATGGTATCGTTTCAAAATGATTATCTTGTAATGTTAGCGTTGACAATCGTGTCATCAATACCGGAAATGATCCATTGTTGTTATCGTCAAGACGTATCAATTCATTGGAATCTAAATGTAATCTATTTAGGCTGATTAATGGACGAAAAAAATCCGGAGAATTTATTGTCCAACGAAAATGTGTATGCGATAGATCTAATATTTCTAAACTATCATTCAATTGATGTATGAATTCCGGACTTAGTTCGATTCCTTTTTTATTTGAAAGATTATTTCGGGAAATATTCAACAATTGAATTGTCTGCGGTAAACGTATACCATTCATACGTCGAGCATTTATTGAATTCTGACTTAAATCTAACACTCGCAGCGATTGTAACTGTTCGAATGAATCGACTTCAATTTCATCGGCCATTATATTACGTAGATAAAGTTCGCGTATATTTTTCGCCAAATGAAATATTGACCGTCGTACGGTATAGATTTGATTATCCGATAAATCCAATATTTCAACTGAACGTAGATATTCCATCAAATTCGGTTCAATGCCAATAATTTCTGATGAAGCAAGACGTAATTCTTTTAGCATTTCTAATCCTTTAAACATATTACGTCCTAAATGACCCAGTTGATTATGTTCAAGATTTAAATATTTCAAACGTTTCATCGATACAAATGCATCATCATCAATCGTGTTGATTTCATTATGATTGAGAAATAATTTTTCTACATTAACCAGATCAGTGAAAACACTTTCCGTTATCCTTTTGATGCGATTATTATTGAGCCAAACAACTTCTACTTCATTTTGACCACGAAATGTATCATTTTGCAAGGAATCAAGCCGATTCCAACTTAATTGTAGATAACGTAATGAGGACGGAAAATTTGACAGAATTTGTCCATTAAATACGGTCAGATGATTACCCTGAAGATTTAAATGTTGCAGCGATGCTAATGATTCTAATGATTCAATTATTTCAATTTCATTCATTTGTAGATCAAGATCACGAAGATTTGGCAGTGAATAAAATACACCTTTACGTATATGTTTAAGGCGATTATGTTGTAAACGTAGATCACGTAAATCAACCTAAAAAAAATGATGATGAGAAAGAAAAAAAAACAAAAGAAAAAATCAATAAAGTTTTTCATAAATATTAAATTAAATTTTTTTCGAAAAGAAAAAAAAATTTCATAAATTCAAATTTTTCTTTTTCATTCTTTACTCATGTCACACATCATCGTGGTAGCTATAGATGTGTGGTGTGTGTGTGTGTGTGGCCAACCAAAACACCACCAAAAATAAATAAATCGAAATTGAAATTCAATTTCAAGTTTGAAAAAAACAACAACAAAAACAAAGTTTAAATATGGTTTTTTTTCATCAAAATTTGATTTTGGTCAGTAAAAAAAAATGAAAATAAAAATAAAAGTGGAAATTCAACTGAATGAGGAATTTTTTTTTGTCCAATTTCGAATCTAAATCCATATCAAAATATACACACACCTATGATGAACAGAACAGAACAAAACAAAACAAAACCAAACGAAAAACGAAGAAAAGAAATGAAAAAGCTAATAACGCAAAAAGTAAATAACCAAAATTGTTGGCCACTAGATTGTGTACTTGTGTGAATAAAACGTTTATTTATTCATCGTTTATTGTTTTTTTTTCTTCAGTGATTCTGTGGAAACGATAAACGAACAATATATTTGGGAAAATGATGAAGAAGATTTAGCATTCACCATCTAATATATAGGGCGACATATTTATTCATCGTTGTCGGTAATTGGATTGTACAATTCATCGATGGATTTTTCTTTTTATTCGGATTTCGGGAAAAACACTTAATCCCATTTTATTCTCATGTATAAATATTAATTTCTCTTTCATTCATTCATTAATTCGAGCTAAAAAAATTTATGATTAAATCGTCAACGTTGAAGCAATAATAACTGTCATATATTCATTATATATCCATACGCGTCAACAAGTCAAAAAACATTACGAAAAATCAAAATAAAAAGAATTCATAAATATTTTTCGCATTCATTTTTGTTGCCAAGTCACATCGAGTGAATTTAATTGTTATATTTGCATTCATGGTGTCTGTCGGCTGTCTTTTTTTTAATGTCGCTCATTTAAAGGTTAAAAGATGTTAATAATGATATTTAAATGAATGAATGAAATGAAATTTGGAAGAATTTTTTCATTCATTCAATTATTAAAATATGATAAACATCACACAAATAATAATGGAATGCAAAAATATTTAAGACGGAAAAAAATCTGTCGATCATTCTGGTTTATTATGAGAAAATTTTTTTTGTGTCAAATAATTTTATTGAGTTAGAATTTATTTATTAAACAAAAATAATCATAGACATCTGTGTGAAACTGAAATTATTGAATAAAAATCAGGACAAAAAAATTATGGTTCCAGCAATCATTAATTATGATGGTGATGATGATGTATTTTTTTTTTTTGTTACATGGATTATGGACATTGCAAACTACCACGGTTTAACAAATACACATGCACACACGCAAACAGTTAAAGAGGTTTGTCTTTTGCAAAGAATATTATCCAGAATCTTTTCATGTTCATGTGAAATAATTTTTCGAAATGTTTTTTTCTTCTCTATATTCATTCACTCAATTATTTATTCAGTATTTTTTTTACAGTTTTCAACGGCAAAGAGAATGAAAGGGTTGTGTTTCTATGCTGTGAAAAGAAAAAACACAAAACAATAAAACACGCATACAGAGAGAGAGAGAGAGAGAGAGAGAGAGAGAGACAGTATTCACTCTTTATAACACAAACGATTGTTATGAATAAACTAAACTGATGATGATGATAATGAAGGCTGGCAGACTAACAATGTGTTGTAAAATAATGTATCGGATTTTCATTTTCAACCACTAAATTAATTAATCTTTCGTTTTCATTTTCATTTTCATTTTCATTTTTGGGGTGTTGAATTCATTCATTAATACATGTCCATTTTTTTTGCCCATTTTCAAGAAAATTTATTGCGTTCACATATATTCAAGGAAGTGTTGGCGGGTGGTGTGTGTGCGTGAATTGTGTTCAATTCACATTGCATTGTGTGAATCAAGAATCTAGAATATATTGCAATGATGAAAAAAAGTTTCAATTTCCTGTTCCGGATTTCTACAAAAAAAAAATTGTGAATGTAAATGTGAAAATGTTGAAAAAGAAGGAAAAAAATCATATGAAACTTGAAACTTTTAAACATTCATCATCAAATTATATAATTTAAGCAAGTGAAATGGGTGTGTTTTTCGTTTTTATTGTTATTTCCATTCTATTCTATTCATTTTTTTTCGGTTGTTGAAAATAATTAATTTCCGGAAATGATGATATAATAATATTAAGTTATTGAGAAAAAACAGGCAGACACATCTTGAAATTGAATGTGGAAATGGCGCCAACAAGTTAAAAAAAATCGGAATTCAAAAAAAAAAAAAAAAAAAGAAAATAGCAATAGATTTTCCCAGCCGCTACAACAATTTCAATATGGATGGGAAAAAAAATTAAGAAATAGAAAAACAGTTACAATGAATATACAGGCATCTGGAAAAAGTTTCAGGCAAAAAAATTCCATTCATTCATTTGAAAAATTCGATGAAGAAAAATGATTTTTTTTTGTACCAATAAAATATTTTGACCATACGACGAAAAATGAATGAATTTTTTAAATTCTTTTGATCACCAATATGTTTTCATTTCTTCATTTTCATTTCATATTTTGCCTGACCCCTCTAGGCTGCATATAGTTTCTCAATCGAATAACGATAATAAATTGATTATATCAATGTGAATGGGTGGAGCAAAAAAAAAAAAATCCAACAAAACAAAACAAATGACCACCACCACTACCACTAGCATCGGAATCAATTTTCATTTTCAATTGTCCAACAGTAACATATGTATACAAACAAACACACACAAAACGATTAATAATAATGAATTCATTTTTTGTCCGAAAAATTAAATAACAAAAAAAAAATTTTTGAATCTCAAAAAAAGGAAGAACAAAATAATTCATCAATCTACAGTGTACATTGATCATAAAAGAAAACAGAACAGAACAAAACAAAACAAAACGACGATGCATCATTCATCATTTATCGTCATTGTAAATTTATAACTTTTTTCACAAAAAAAATAAAGTCAACATAATTTTCTTGTTGTTTGGTTATACAAATTTGTATTTTCTATTTCCTCATCAATGTGACATTCATCGAGTATCATAATAATCATCAGTGAAAAAAAAACGACGAAACTTTAAATTCAAAAACAGAAGAAAAAAAAATTTGAAAAACTTTTTCGTTTTCTTTCATTCATTCATGCAAAACATAGTGTGCAGTGGGAAAAAAAAGGAAGAATAAATTCATTTTAAATTCTGAAAAAATTCTTAGAATTCTATTTCTTCATTCAAAATGCAATTCAATGTTTCAAAGTTATTGTGTGTGTGTGTAATGAAAAATTTAGAAAATCAAAAAAAAAAAAAAATGATAAAACTTTTTTCGTTCATCATCATCGTTTTCGATCCATGTGCTTATTTTCTTCTTCGTCTTATCATCATCATTAATCATAAAGTTCAAATGACGTGAAAAAAAAGAATTTTCTTTTGAAAGCTGTTCATAAATATAGTCGCCCGCAACAATAACGATATGTATGAATGACATTATTATTGAAATATAAAATGAAAATCAAAGCAAAAAAAACTCTATATGCCACTGGACTGTAAAGGGGTCCATCATGAACATCAGTCAGCCAGACAAAAATCAAACCCGATTCAAATGATGATGATTCCCGGATGTTATTTTCATCTTTTCGTTCCTTGTAAGAATTCAAAAAAAAAACGAATAAACACCACCAACAACAAAACTAAGAAAAAAAATAGACAATCCGCTTTTTGCTGCTGTTTTTTTCACATAAAAAAGTTTTCCCAAGAAAAAAACTGAAAAAGAGAAAAATACTAAGCAGTGATGTGAAAGATTTGGGAATTTTTTTTATTTTGAAAAAAAATCAAAATTCATATGAATCAAATATAGAGTATGAGAGAATAATTTCTAAATAATTTCAAGAAAAGAAATGCAAATAATTTTCAATTATAATAATGGATTCTATTCTATTTTTTTCGCAACCAGAAAAATCTTTTAATGTTTCAATTGTTTTGTTGTGACAGAATTCTATTGTTTTCGATTTTCTGTTGTTGATTGATACGATGCACAAATAAATTGAAATTCTTGCGAAATAAACACCAACAAAAAACTAAGAATCAGAAATGATTTCAACAAAATTGGATCGTTTTCATCATCAGTTAGAATGTTTGTTTGATTCGTTTCGTTTGATTTTTTTTTTTTTTGATTGTCAAACAAATAAAAATGATGATGATTCACAAACAGAAAGATTTTTTCTCCCAATCAAAGTGTATGTGTTTGAAAATTCTGGTGGATTAAACATAATTATTTGCAAAACTTTTCAAAATTGTACAGCAGCAGCAACAGCAACAACAACAACGACAATAGAAAAAGAAATTTCTTAAAGATCAACAATCACATGAATGGGACAAGTTTTGGGCAAAGAAAAAAAAAACTTTAAGATAATCGTAATTATTCTCGAATTTTCTACACATATTCTAGAGGTGCCAATTATTTTTTTTTATATTGGAAATAATTCCAAATTAGGTAGTTTCGAAATTCTTCAAAGATTATCAAGATTTGAATATATCGTCATGTGAATATATGATGATGATGAATACACAAACGGTAACAACAAGAAAAAAATGGCCTGGAAAAAAATAACAATGAAAAACCGAAACAAAAATACAACATAATCATCGAAAAGGTCGTTGGGAAATGGGGTTTGTGTGTGTGTGTGTGTGTGTGTGATAATCCTACTATTAGCAATCATAATTATTGGAATTTCTTTTTCTCTTATTTTTTTCTTATATCGATCAGCACGTTCGTTATTTGGTTTGGACTAACTAACAAACGATAACGAAGTTTTCTTTTTTTTTTCAAGGAATTAATTTTCGTAAGCAGATAGCAAAATTGGAATAGAAAAAAAAATTGAATCACACAAACATACACACAGACACACCCACATCCGAATAATAATTGGAGACACACCTATATTCCATTCATATTTTTCATTTGTGGATGTTAATTATGAGCAACTTTTTTTGCTGAAGAACAGATTATTTGAAAGAGAAAAACAAATTGAATGAATCAAAAGAGATAGATTCAACAAAAACAAAAGTCGAAAAAAACTGAACTGAACTGATCAATAATTCGATTGTAAAATAGTGAACATGATTTTTTTTGTTCACTGGTCTTATCAGGACAAACGGAAAAAAGTTTTACGATACAAACACCAAAATTGAATCGAATCAAATTTCAAATTTTGTAGTAGTTTTTTTTCATTTTTAAAAAGTGAAACAAAAAAAAAATGTCTCCAAACAATCATGTTCATCGGTTATATTCACGAATTCTTTCGCATTCATTCATATATCGATACCCGATATATCGGAATCGCGATTCGAATCGAAATGATCCGGAACAAAATCATTTAAAACACAATGTATCCCCACAAACATAGTCAAGTATTATGTTATCTTGGTTTTTCAACAACCATGGGAGAAGGAGAAAATAAAACAAAAACAAAATTGTCGTTATCATCCATCCACACACACACAAGCAATTCAATAAGAAAAAAAAGACATCGTTTTCTCAGCTGAATATTGAAAAAAAAATTCAAAGTTTATTCAACTTTTTTTTAAAAAAAGGCTGATAATCATCATCATCATCATCGCCAGGATGATATTGGTGGTGCCACTTTATTTTACATTTTTTTTTATTATTGAAAATGAGGCTAATCATCATAAATATTATGACTGATTACAATACACGCCCATCATCATCATCATCATCATCATGATCATCAATATATTCCATGAATATTGATGAGAAACTCAATCTAAAAATAGACATTTAAAATTCATCTTATCATCTTCTTGGAATAGCTGTCAATTTCAATGATGTTAACGATGAAACTTATCTTGGAAAAAAAAGAAAACCATATATTCAATGGTGAAAACAAAACAAAAACATAGAGAGTGAAGAAAAAATTCTTGTTTTTCAATGATGAATAAATAAAAAATAAAAAAATAAAAGTTTTTACAAACAAACAACCAAAACAATAACAACAACAGTGCGAAAAAAAGTTGTTAAATTTTTTCTTCTTATCATATCCAGGCAAGAAAAAAAAACTGGTAATGATGAGTGAAGAAAGAAAATTTTTCCGGAAATGATTAATTTCATTCCATAGTGGATGAAAATTTTCATGTTTTTTTTTGCATTTCTTCATTTCTCTCTTTAATCATTATCATCATATCAAACATATGATGACAAAAAGAAATGGTGCTGGAGGGAGTGGCGACAAAATATAATAACCATAATGATGAATGATGATGATGATGATATTGTTGTTGTTGTTGTTGGTTGGTTGATTGAAAAGTTTTTTTTGGCTCTTAGAAAAAAAAATCATTCAATGATTAGGCTTGCTTCATGTGGGCATTACTATTATCCATCCATCATCATTGTTATTGATCAAACAACACGAATACACATACACACACAGAGAGAGAGATTGTTATATCCGTTCAAAACAAATTGGCCAAAAATCAAATAAAAATAATAACGAGGTTGATATATTTACTTTGGATCAATTCTTTTTGGTTATTATTCATTGTGAATAATGAATATTTTTGGCAAATGTAAATGATAAGATTTTTTTTCTGGATAGAATTTCTAAGAATTTTTTTCTCTTGAAATTTGAAAATCGTTGGTTATTGAAACACAGACATTTTTTTCTTTAAAACTCAAAACCTAAACATATGATGCAAGGCAAAAGAAGAGCAGACAAAAAAAAAACAAAATAACAAACCTCTATTACTTTCAAAATGATGACTAAATTATTTTCGTTTTTTTTCATTTATTTTCCCAGATCAATGGACCATTGAATCCGGATCCTATCCGATCCAAAATATTGCTATCATCATCATCGATATTGACATAATCAAAATGTCCCCATGTTCGGTCGAAACCACCATCAATAAAGACAAAAAACAAACAAACATCATAATCAAATGTATAGGAATTATTTTTTTTGCTGACTTTTCATAATAGCAAAAAAGACAAAAGAAACAAAAAAAAACCATTTCTAATTTGTTCAATTTGTTTGTTTGCTAGTTTGTATTGTTTTTTTTTTTCGTTCGTTTGTTCTGAATTCATTCAGTCACACACACGATTGACATTATTTTGGATCGGTAGAATTTTATAAACGGAACCTTTGTGTGTGTGAATTCATATTTTGTTCCATCAGTAAATCATGTGCATTACTTTGTGTTTTTTTGTTGTTTCATCAAATCAAAACTTTTTTATCATTTCATCATCATCATCAACCAGGTATATAGCAATGTTACAAATTGTCATAAATGAAAAAAATATTTGCCCAGTAGAAAAATGAAAAAAAAACAATTCATAAACAAAGCAAAAAAAAAATTTTTTTGTTTTGTTTCAAATCCCAATGGAAAATAATAACAGAGATGAAAAAAAATTTTTTTTTTCTTTCGTGAGTTGAAAGTTTGAATAGCATCGTCTTCAAATCATCATCAATAGATTTGAATTCTTGTGATCCAAAGATTTGATTCGATCACAAAGTCACAAACAAAAACAATCGCAATTGCGTGAATCCTATGCAGAGAAAAATATCTTTATTTTTTCATCTATGATTCTAGTCACACACACACAAAAGCAAAGAATGAAATTGATACAATCTCTATTTTTATTCCATTTCATTCACATTCTTTCCTTTTACACACACAAAAACAATGAAAAGATGATCCAGGAAGCGAAATTCCAGGATGGACCACACACATACACACACTCACACAAAGATGAAAAGAAATGAACCGAAAATAAATTTATAAAATGAAATTCTGGTTGGTTGGTATATATTGTTGTCACACAAATGAAATAAACATTAAAAGACAAAGAAAAAATTTGTAAACCGATCATGATTAGTATGTGAAAAAAATGGTGTTGATAATGAGATGATGATGATGATGATGAAAACGGAAAAAACAAAACGAAAAAAAAACAGAAAACTTATTCATTACAAATGATAATAAGGACCTAATTGATTCATATGAATTTTCGCATAACAAACACACACACCAACAATCAAATGACAATTCTAAGGGCCGGCATATAAAATTAGGCCATTTTCTCTTTCTGTTAACAATGGTTAAATATTACAAACAAACATAAAAAATGTATCCAAGAATTTGAAAAAAATGAACGTGATCCAATCCACCGATGATGATGATATGTATAAATAAACAAATGTAAAGAGTATTGTGATCAGAATTTACAAAGATTCTTGTGGTTGATGATGATGATGATGATGGACAAAATATAAAGAGAATAAAAGCCATTAAAATTATTGGACATTTCATTGAACACACGTTCTCTTTCACTAATCAATAGTTCATTGTTCATGTTCTGTTTTGTTGCCGCTACTTTTTATCATTATGGATCATAGTGGACGGAGAAATTGTTTGGAATTTTGTTTTAAAACAAACGAATCGTTTATTGATATGATCATCAATTTTTTTAATGATGATCATCATCATTTGCTATAATAATCGATTTGTTTAAATTCTTATTCTCTCTTTCTACATTGCATTTGAATCGAATTCAATTTAGAAAGAAAAAAAAACTCTATTCTATTGGTTCAATTCATCATCAACATTCAATTGATACGAGTGTTTTACTTTAATTTTTTCACATTTTTTGTTATCGCTTGAATAGATTGATATGGTGTTCATAATTGTTGTTTTTGGCTGTCTGAATTTGTTGTAATCATCATTGTTATGTTATCATTATTACTTGCCATTAATGTCATCGGTAACATAAACATTTCTCTTTCTTTCTCTCTCTCAAAAAAAATGCTACAATTGATTTGTTTTATGAATTGAAGAATTATTGTACAAAACAACAACAACATTTGCTGAGAGAAAAAAAAATCTGTTATCATCAAAATCGACCAATTCGAAATAGAATCGTCAATTTTTTTTGTTTTGTTTTGTTTTAAAGATAAAGTAAAAATAAAATCCGAATCAATCTTTTGGAACAAAAACAAGAAATGGAACAAATGAACCGATAATAAAACAATGAACTGTATTTTCAATAGAACAAACTCTCAGTAGCAAAAAAAGAACATGGAAAAAAAATAAAATAAAAAACACTTTTATTCTCATTGAGTTTTTGAAAAGAATCTTGGAAAAAAAAGAAAAAAAATTGTAAAATGAAATTCTCAACAACCAAACAAACTTGAAGGAATAAATCTTGGTCCATTTTCACAAGAATATTATTATTAAAAAAAATGATTTGAAATGAAAACCAAAGTAAAAATCACGTTTGTTTTCACGTTTGTTCGTGTGAAGATGACGAGAAAAGAAAAGAGGAGAAAGAAAATTCAATTCAATTTTTGATGACCATTGAAATCATTGAAATTTCGTTTAAGTTTTTCTTTGAAAATTTCAAAATAAACCTGGAACCAAATTCTGTTAGGTGTTTTTGTTGCTGCTGCTACTGCTGCTGCTTTGGTTGAAGAATTCTTTTCACGGATTTTTTTGCAAAGAAAGATAAAATTTCGTCATTTATGAATCAAATGTACCGTCATTTTTTCTTCTTCTTTCGAATACATTAATTCGACAATTTTCATAGCAAATATAAGTGAGGAGAATGAAACAAAACCGGAAATAAAAATGTGTGTCCCAGATGAAATTAAATGAGCAAAAGAAAAAAAAAGTTTTTGCTTATTTTTGTTTCAGTAACAAGAATATCTAAATTTACACACACACACACTAGAGACCACAGAATGAAATGATATGTCCTTTGGCAGCAATGTGAAACCAAAAAGTTTCTGCATTGGACATACAACACACACACACACACACACACACCAAATCATATCAACAAACCCGAAAAAAAATCGAAAAGCCTAAACAAGGATTAGTTTGAAAAGCCAAAAAAACCCAAAAATATAAATGCCGCCCATTTATAATATGACTAACAACAGCAGCAGTAAGCGGTAAGCATCATTGATTAATTGGTCTTGTGGTCGTGAGAGAGAGAGAGAGAGAGACAACGAAAAGCGATGGCAAAACATACGAAAAAAGAGAATCATTAGGAATCGACCTAATTACGAATGCTATACTAGCGGCCATCACACACACACACATTGTCAATGAATGTTCAATTTTAATGATCATGGCATGTGACATTAGCCGAATCCAAATATTAGAAAGTTTCAGTGGGCAACAAAAAAAAAAAGAGAGAAACGAAACAAATCCGAATTATCTATCCATCGAAATATTTATGTGGACAAATTTTTTTTGCCAATTTTTTCAAAAAACAAAATTTCTCGTGAATCATTCCGATAAAAAATGTTTGGAATTAATGGATCAGTCATTGCCAAGAAGAAGAATAAAATAAACTATATTAGAACCATCAAGAATCTGTCATGACTAATAAAGGTAATAATAATAATTTGTTCTACTTACCAATTCTTGAAATATACCTGGTTCAATGCCCATATCATCGATAAGATTATTATCCAGATATAATGATTGCAATAGATTTGTATTTTTAAACAATGATTGATGTAGACGACGTAGTTGATTGAATGATAGATCCAGTATGCGTAATTGTTGTAGATGATAAAATGTATTATAATTGATTGAATGTATTGCATTGTGTTGTAGATAAAGCACTTCTAAATTCGTGGTATTCATAAATGTTTCATTCACAAGTTGTAGAATATTATTATTCGAGGCAAATAATTCTCGCAGACCAGTCAGACTTTGTAATCGCAAATCATGTAAATGATTATAAGATAAATCCAATGTCCGAATACTTTCCAAGCCATCCAGATTAACAACACGCAAACGATTAAGACTTAAATCTAATGTTTCCAGAAGAGGTAGCTGTTGAAATATTGAACTATCACTGACCACCGTAAGTAGATTATTGGAACAATACAGAATTTTCAACTTGGGCATTGTCATAAAACTACGTGAATTAAGATGACGAATATGATTAGATTGTAAATCAAGTGTTTCCAATACAGTGAAACGTGTAAAACCATCATCTGGTATTTGATTAATTTGATTATTCTGTAATTTCAATGTAGCCAATTTCCGTAATCTACGTAATGCAAATAATGGAAAATGTTCAAAAAGATTTGCGTTTAATATTAATTCTTCCAATGTATTCTCTAGGCCACCGAATGCAAATTCTTGTAGATTTTTTATTCGATTATTCTGTAAATTCAGCGCACGCAATGGAATGCCATAGAATGCATATGAATCAAGATTAGAAATATGATTGGATTGCAGATCAAGTGATTTTAGCCGTGTTAATTTCGATAATGTTGATTTGGGTATCATAGATATTTGTGAATCAACAAAACTTAATGAATTTAGTGATTCTTCAAGACCGTTATAGGTTTGTATCGTGCCGATACGTGTAAGATTCGTTGACGATATATGAAGCTCATTGATTAATGTAAATGAATTGAATAAATGATCAGGTAATGAAGGCGTGGATGATGATGTATTTAATCGATAAATACTTAATGAATGAACAGCTGATTTTGATTGTTGTGAATGTGATGATCGTAAATGATTAAGTGTGTGATTTATTTGCCTGATATTGGCACCTGTACATTCAATAAATATACCCATTATAATTGAACCATAACAATGACATGGATTTAATGTCATGTTGTGGTTGTGGTCATCACCATTACCACCACTATCGATATATAATGGACATATGGGTGTTGTAGAATTATTATCATCACCATATGATTGCACAAGTGGTAATGTTCGCGCCAACATTATCGATTGTAATGGCGGTGATGATGATGATGATTGTGCAATTAAAAATTGATCATTTGCCATAATCGATATTGATGTTGATGTTGTTGATAGGCAAAATATGTATGATAAATAAATAATAAATCGATAATTGAATAATCGATGATTACGGGCACAAACGGTGTTAATATTTTGAAAACGATGACAATATTTAGTAGACATTATCATCTTCATAAACATCATGACAATAAGAAATATATCAACAAATTGGAGATTCTTGTTTGCATTCGATTTTTTCTCATCACCATCATGATCATTTAATAATGATGATTGACGACGATATGAATAACATAATAATGAAAATGATGATGATGATTTCACACTCATTTTCATTAACATTATTTTGGCCAATAACAAAAACAATGGTGATGATGATAATGATTCATTGAAATAATATTGTTGCTAATAATTAACTAAACTGGCCAATAATATGATAATTAAAAAATAAATAAATAATGACCATTTAGATAAGGCAATATAATGTCGTCGTCGTTGCCGTAGATTTTAATGGTGTTAATGGTGATTTTGATAATGATAATGAAGAAGATTCCGATGATAATAATAATAATAATGAATTGATGATGACAGAGATTTTTTTGTTTATTAAAACAACAATAGCAATGGCAGTAACAAAACGATAAATTCATTGTTTAATCATTGTGTTCTGTAGTTGTTTTGTCTTTCCACATTTATGCAAAACACAAAGCTTATTCACACGCACGCACACACACAGTTGAAAGCGAGCATGGACTGATCATATCGTTTGTGAGAAAATTAAT
Source organism: Dermatophagoides farinae (assembly GCF_024713945.1). Lineage (NCBI taxonomy): Eukaryota > Metazoa > Arthropoda > Arachnida > Sarcoptiformes > Pyroglyphidae > Dermatophagoides > Dermatophagoides farinae. Next base: position 3,407,308 of record NC_134685.1, on the reverse strand, counting down.
CGAAAAAAAAATTTTGTTGATAAAACAAAACAAAACCAGAGGTTGATGATGATAGTAGACCACAATATTTTACATTTATTTACAAGATTTTTAGACGGTCGATATGAGCAAACAACTTTAGAATTACAATATATTCTCAGATTACGATGATCGATGTGATTGATTGATTGATTGATCGATTGAAGAGCGATTAAAGAATTGAGAAATTCAAATTGACTTTTTTTCCAGAAACAAACATTCATATATTACATTTCCTATATATAAGAGAAAAGAGAAAAGAGAAAAATCTTGCGTTTCAATGATATAAAAATGGATTTCTTTTCTAGTGGATGATCATTTTTCTCTCTTTACAAACTTATTGTGATTATTTTATCGTCGTCGTCTTCGTTGTTGTTGTTGTTATTAGTCATAAGTCATTCGATGTCAAAAACAATCATCTGGTCATCAAGAATTGAATATTGTGCACATGTTATTCCTGTTCCTGAAGATTCTAGACACAAAAAAAGAAAGAAAATAAAAAGAAAAAGATGAAATTTATATACACAAACACACACACATTATATTGTATTTCATTTCCTATTTTCTGTTATTCCGTTGATTTCTTGGTTGCTGGTTTGGGTTAGAATTAATAAAATAATCGTGTATATGTAAGTGCGAGATGATCATGAACCTCTCTCTACTCTCTTATGATTGTACATTATTTTTAGTAGATCCAAATGGATTCCAAATGGAACTCGATAATGATGATGACGATATATGGCTGCCGATTCCATTAATTCATTCTGCTCGGCTTCGAAAGCTTTTTTTCATTACATAGAGACAAATATTAGTTATTTTTTTCCAGTGAGAAAAAAGGAAAAAATCAAAAAGTTTTTTCACTCAATGTCACATCACACACATACACAAAAAAAAACAAAATCCTTCATCGATAAAAAATGGCAACAAACAAACAAATCCCGAAACTTAATCTATTAATTTCAATGCAGCCATTTTTGCATTTTGTATTCACAATTTACATGCCTGTCTGCCAATTTGTTTGTTTGGGTCATTTGTTTCAATCGATTCGGTTTGTTTTTTTTTTTTTTTTTTTGGTTCCCATGAATCAGGAGCTAAACATCAAGACATTGATCAAAGAATGATTGATAATCGATGATCTTTCAAATGAGAATTTGATCGATTCGACCATCCACATACAATTGATGAAAGTATTTTTTTCGATGAATCATGTTAGCACAAAAAACCTTTACAATTATTTCGTCTTTTCGAACATTAGAATGTTGAACAGAGCAAACAACAATTGATTTGTGTCGAAAAAGAATTTTTTTTCGCTTTAAATCAAATTACCGCCAATTTCGTTATAAATAGCCAAACATTTTGGTCAATTTTTCAATTGTATTTGTATCTGCTACGATCGTTTTTGATTTTTTTTCTTCGTTCGTTCATTCTGCGTATATATTTTTTTTTTGTTTGCCCGCAATTCTTCATCAACAACAATGACCGATAATTCATCATCATCATCATCGTCGATGAAATTACCGACAAAAATAACAATGTCCGTTTCAACAACAACAATGAAAATTGTAAATATCGATGATGATAATAATTATGTTAATAAACGTGGACGTTTTGATTTGTTTGCAACAAAACCGGATATGGTTGACAATGGTATTAATAATGGTTGTGGTAGTAGTGCCACCAGTGGTAGCGGCAGCGGTGGTCAAGCTGGCCGTTCAATGTTAATACAGACAAATCATTTTATGATTACATATGATCCAGATAAAATTATCTATTCATATTATGTGAAAATCAATCCAATCATCAGTAACAATAATGATGATCATCATCATCATTCACAGCAACGATTGAAAAATATGGCTAAAACTATTCAACAACAACAAACAACACCAAATAGAAGTCATAATAATGGTGGTGGTAATGAATTATTATCACGTAAAATCATACAACGATTAATTGAAATGAATAATGGTGATGGAAATATATTCCATAATGTACTCTGTGTTTATGATGGTGCATCATCAATGTTGACAAATTTTCGTTTGCCAATTATTGATGATAAATTGATTAAATTTCGTGTTACATTACCGGCAAATGATTATTATCATAATGAACAAGAATTTGAAGTTTGTATCAAACTAATCAAAACAGTTGCCTATTCAACTATCGAAGATTTTTATCGTAATCCAATGAATGATGGTTATGTTGAAGTGGTCACTGCTGTTAATCTAATTATAAGACATTTATTGCTTAAAAAACGTTTCCTTATTGGCCGATCAAATTTTCATCATCATTCCAGTGTTGATAATCGAATAAATTTATCTTCATTGAAAGAATTATCATTCGGTATATCATCATCGGTGCAGACATGTTCCGCCGGATTGCAATTAATTATGGATCGCTGTTGTACACCGTTTATTAAACCATTTATGATTGATGATTGCATTAGGAATTTTCTACAAGAAATGTCATCCAATACAACTGGCTCGAATAATGTAAATCATCATCACAATCATCATCATCATCATCATCAACAACAACAACAACGTTGGAATGATTTTTACCGTAAACGATTGGAGCCAATATTGAAAGATTATTATTTTGAAGTAACCAATTTACAACGTTCACGACGTTATCGTATTGGCGGTATTACAACCGAATCGGCAAAAAAAGTAATGTTTACACCGAACAATGATAACAATGAACAACAACAACAACGAAAAATGATTAGTGTTGCTGATTATTTTCATCAACAATATGGCCAATTACAAAGACCAGATTTACCTTGCACAAAAGTACGTCGTGGTAAGAATGAATTCATCTATTTTCCGGTGGAAATCTGTCAGATTATCGCTGATCAAAAAGCCAGGAAATTGACGATTAAAGAAAAAGCAGATTTAATACGTAAAGCAGCTAGTATTAATCCAATCGATCGATTGGATGAAGTCCGCAATAGTGTTGAAGAATTGATCAATATTGATAATAATGAGAATTATCTAAAAGAATTTGGTTTCAATATCTCTACACAGCCTATTACGATACGTGCACGTGTATTGGATTCTCCAAAACTTCTTGAAGGTGATGATCGTCCAATTAAATTAACAAATGGTAAATGGCGTTATAGGAAATTTTTCCAACCAATCGCATTGAAACGTTGGATTCTAGTGAAATTAATGCATTTTGATGATTCAACAGTGGAAAAATTTTTGGATACATTCATTCGCAATGGTGAACAATTAGGCATGCAAATCGATATGCCAATACGTATGGATTATGATTTTGATATTGCGACATTGGCAAATTTTCTCCAAAAATTACAACATACATACAGCAGCGGTAGTGGCAGTGAACAACAACTACAGCTTTTATTTTTTATTGGCTGTAATACTGAATGGCAACATAGTGCTATAAAAAAATGTGGTGATGTCGATTTTGGCCTGGTAACACAATGTATTCGGCAAACAAATGTTCAACGTATCAATCAATCAATTGCTGTGAATATTTTGCATAAAATTAATGCAAAATTAGGCGGTATAAATGTAACATTGGATTATGGAAAACTTCTACAAGCAGATGATTATCGCAAAACAATGGCAATCGGTGTGGATGTTGCACATCCATCACCATCGGAAAAGAATCTACCATCCATAGCGGCAATGGTAGCGAATGTGGATGAATCATTTGCTCGATATACATCATCGGTGAAGATACAGAAATTTTTTCGCCAAGAAATCATACAAGAATTGGATAAAATGCTCATTGATCTATTACGTGCATATGAAATGGAAACTAATCAGCTACCGGAAAGAATTATATTGTATCGTGATGGCGTTAGTGAAGGACAATTTCAAGTGGTCTTTAATGAAGAAATTCTCCTGATCAAAGAAACACTGGCACGTTATCGTTCGGGACATAAATTCCGTTTGACATTTGTAATTGTACAGAAACGACATCATTCACGTTTCATACCGGATAATAGTAAAGATGGTGTTGGCCGATTCTATAATATACCACCAGGTACAGTGGTCGATACGGATGTTGTACATCCAAGACGTTTTGATTTCTATCTTTGTTCACATGCCGGTATTCAAGGTACATCACGTCCATCACATTATTGTCTGTTGGTCGATGAAAATGAAATGTCCGCTGACCATATACAAAACTTCACAAATGTTCTTTGTCATTTATATGCACGTTGTTCTCGATCGATATCGATACCAACACCTGTTTTCTATGCACATTTAGCTGCATTTCGTGCCCGTGAACATATACAAGCGGCTACATCGTTGATGATGTTATCGATGACTAATAATCGTAATCAGAATTTTAATAATCAACAACAACAGCAGCAGCAACAACAACAACAACAACAACAAGATGCAGCCAAAATGCTTAATTATTTTTCAACAACAACAACAACAACATCAGCAACAGCACAGTCATTTTTATCATCATCATCATCGATGATGACCACGCCAAACAACAACAACAACAACAAAAACAACAACAACAATGATGATGATGATATATTATCATCATCACCACGAATACATTATACAAAACATCGTGTACCATGTTTAGATAATTTTGATTCATTCGTTGAAATGTCACCAACAATGCGATCGTCAATGTATTTCTGTTAATGAATGATGAACAAGATTTTTTTTTTATTTGAAAATTTTTTAAATGAAAAAACTGAATTTTTTTTGTGAAAATAAAATTGAAATTGAAAAAACTCTAACAACAACAGCAACAACTAATCATTTTCAAAATCAGAAATCTTGAAAATGGAAAAACCTGAAAATATGCTCATTATACAGATTTGTTTTATAAATAGTGAAAAAGAATCACCATATGATGATGATGAAAAAACTGGATGGAATCATGGAAAAGCATTATTATTAAAATATTATTAAATTTTGTCACCAACTTCATCATCATCATCATCATCATCATCATTCAATTCGATTCGTTTTTTTTGAATTTGAAAATGTGTTGCAGACACACACACAGACAGACAACATTATTAATATTTTCTACAAATATAAAAAGAATCCATTTCAATTTCATCTCGTCGATTTCTCTTGATTTTTTGTTGAATTTGATTTTGTTTTTAATTAAATCATCAACATGAAACTGAGTGTGTTGTTCGTTGAAAAGAAATATTATTACCTTTATTGAGAAAAAGATACATCTCTTGTGTGAGATTATTTTATTTTAGAAATAATAAAAATTGCAAATGATGGAAATAATTTCTGGGAAACCAGTAATTCAAAACTTTGCGGGAATTTTTCTATCTACCATTATAAAAACGATTCAAGAATGCATTCGTGTCACAGCAAACCAAAGTGCCGGTAAAAGGCTATATACCCGGAAGATGATGTTGTTAATTTCAATGTATCTCCTTTTCCCGTTGTCTTTTTTCTTCGGGACAATCATTTGTGTGTGTGTTTTTTTTGGTAAGTATGTGTCAATCCGAAATGACCATTCATTTGTTATATCGTCGTCGTCGTTTCAAATGCGTTTGATGATGATCATTATATATCGTAGAATGACCATTTCAAGAAGCATTGAAAATAGAAAAACCCGGGACCCGACATAACAATTGAATTATAGCTAGTATACCAGTGAAATGGGTAAAGTTTTTCTTCAATTTTTTTTTGCTTTGAAAATTGTAGCAATCGAAACATTGTGTCTTCCTCAACAGAGTGAAACCAACCGACCAACAGCCAAAAGAAAAAAAAATTCGTTTCAATCAATTTTAATCCAAATAACAACAACAACAACAACAACGAAATCGAATGAAAATGAAACTTTGACTGATCCCCGGTACAGAGGAAAAAATCGGTTTTTTCTTCTCGGAAAAAATTCTTATTGAACGGCAAATTGATGGTATGGAATACAAAATAAACGAAAAAAAAAATTTCGTCCAAATCGAAATAAAAATTCGTCCATCACTTTATAATTCGTTTGACGGTTTTTGACAACCTCGAAAGAAAAAGATCAAGATCAAAATAAAAAAAAAATTTCTTAAAAACAAAAATCAAGTAATGAATGATTATATCGATTATCAAAACAAAAAAAAATCGATTATTATTATCTTTGAGAATTCTCATTCTCATTATATTCGTTGAGACAATTTATTTTCTGCTCACACACACACACACACACACACACCGAATAAATGTTTAATCTTTTGAAAACAAAAACTTTTTTTTTCATTTTGGTTCAAAAATTTCAATCCATAGATATTGTTGTCTCTCACTGTCAATGTGATTTATTTCAAAAAAGACAAAATTCGATTTTTACCAAAATCAAAGATGATATCGCGATGATGGAATCAAACAGAACACAAACAATCGATTCTATTCTAACACACACACACTTGACGAATGAACGAATGTGGAAATATCCGCCATCGAATCATTATCATCAACATGAATAACTTTCATTACAATTTTTCTCTACTGATTATTTTGATGATAATGAGACTTCAGTGGTTCGTTTTTGTTTAGTTATTTTTTTTTATTGAATCGTTACCACCGTCATCATCATCAAGTTCTATGATGATGTAAGTGTTGCAAGAAAATTTCTTCTTTTTTTTACAGAGAAAAAATACACATCATTGAAGAACTTTTTGTTGCAAATAGAAAGAAGAATTTTGGGTAAATATTGATATATTTTTGTCTGGCTCACTAGTACTAGTGTGGTTATACATTATATAAGTATGTTATTTGTTTGTTTCCAAAAAAAACCCATTTCCTTTTTCCACAAATGATAATAATAACTATACGTTTGTCTAAGAAATCTTGAATCTTGAATCATCATAATAAATAGCCAAAAAATAAAACATGGATATTATAATCGTAATTAGTGTTTGAGAATTTTTTTTCCATAATAAAAAAATAAACGATGAAAATCTTGTGATGATAGAGTTGATTATCTTTTTGAAATGTGCAAAGAAAAGATAGTGCAAATGAATCGTATTCAATCTCACATTGTTGTTGTTCACTCTTTTTTTTCATATATAAAACTAATTTGTTTACCACACACATGATGATGATGCAAGAATTTTATGTAAAAAAATTTCATGATGTATTTCCCGCAAAAAAAACCTGTTTACTATTTATTTAATTTTGCAAAGGTGTGATGGTGGTGGCGGATAATCTGCAAATCTGAAATTAAATTCTGGTTCAACACACACCCACAAGAACACCAGGATCATCATCATTGTGTCAGTGAGAGAAAATGTGAATAAAAAAAACAAAAAAAAAATTCCAAATTCATGAATGAAACACGATGGAATTTTTTTTTCATTCAATTATTTCTAGAAAAAAAGTTTAGTAAATAAAATATGTGGGTGAAGAGACAAGACAGAGAAAAGAAGAATTCAATTAGCTTGATTAATTTTTTTTTGCTTTATGGCTGTTATTTTTAAATAACAAAAAAAATAGAATTTTCCTCTTCCGGTTCCGGCTCCAGATGTTGGTCGTCACGGGAATAAAATTCAGGCCTGAAGCCAATGACCGAAAAGTTTTCGGTGCATATGTAATACCGGTGTTTACAATAAAAAAAAATTATTAAAATTTATTTACAACAAACCAAACGAATAATATGCATGGTGCAAATCACAAAAGGAAAAAAAATTCATCTGGCAATTCATATGAATTTACTTTTTCTCATCATCATCATCATTACTTTTGTTTGTTAATGAAAATGATATACATTGCAAGTGAGAACCAAGAAAAAACGATTTGACTTCTGTTGTAAAGATGTGTGGATCGAATTTCTATGCCAAACAAAAACAACGAGACTCATCTGGTGTCCGATTGAAAATAAAGAAATTATTTCTTCCTCTTTTTTTGTGTGTGTGTGTGGTGGTGGTGGTGTTGGATAATAATAATAGTGTTCGATCAATGGACGACGAAAAAAAGAAGAAAAAAAATTGGAAATCGAACCAGAATTCGATTACCGGGTGAATTTCACCCACACTACACTACAACGATGACGACGACGACCATGTTCAAATCAATCGACCATCGTCGTCGTCGAACAAATACATGGATAGTTAATTTTGTTGTTGTTTATGTTTGGTGACTTGTATTTGTTTTTTTTTGGCACTAAGATCATGGAAAATATAAAAAAGAATCGAGAACGAGAGAAAAAGATTCTATTATCACGAAAATTGACTAGCTTGCTAGCTGGATGGCTGGCTGGCTGTTTTTCATTTTGGGCAAACACACAGAGTTAATACAATAAAATAAAAAAAAGAGAAAAAAACATCCAAAGAGGACGAAATAAAAGTGACGTATTTAATTTAGCGTAACGAGACATAAATGCACACAATAGACATACACGTTCAAAATAGATCGAATTGTATCGATATTTTTTCCGTTGTTGTTGTTTTCGTCGTCGTTGTTCAAATCAAACAGAACATTTTATAAGAATATTCTACATCTCTGTCTTTATCCCGCCCTGAATTTGAAATGCTAGTATGTGTGTGTGTGTGTTTTTGAGACATAATATTATTATATTCGTAATCGACAAATTCAATTGAACCGAAATAAACGGAAATTAAGTGATGGGCGAGGAAGGAGTGTGTGTGTGATAATGAGAATAATGTAATGAACTCTAATGATAATGATGATGATGGAACGAAAAATGGTTAATAATTTGGAAAACAAAACAATTCTCAAACTGATTATTGTGAGTTAATCTATCGGTTGATCTAAATAATCAATCCTTTTTTTCCAAAAAAAAACAATCGATTTGACTTGATTGAATGAATTTGCAAGGTAAAAATTTTTTCGTTTCGAAAAATGAATTGTGTTTTGTTGTTGTTGTTATTTTTTCCTCACATTCACATGATTCAAACAATTCAATTCACTATACACTGTAATTATCGGAGTTAATCGATTGGAATTTTCAATTTTGTTTCACAATTCTCTCATTCATTATTATTTTCACATCACCCAATGACATACGAGAAAATGGCGTGTAAGCAACTCCTTGAAACTCACACACACACACACACACACACAAAAATAAATAAAAACAATTGATAATAACAAGAATTTTTTTGTTCATTCTATTTCTACTTTGTCAAACACAAGAATAACGTTGATAACGACAATTGGTTGGAACACACACACACACACAAACATGGAATTGCTACGGCTATACAAATGTTTATTTTTGCACTTATCTACTCCTACACATGCATTCCAAAAGTACATTTCATGGATTTCTCAAACAAATATTTGAATGAATGATTTACACTGAAGAGTAAAGAAAATAAAATAAAAAAAAATTCAGAGATTTGTGATGATAATAATCGAGGAAAAAAGGAGTTTTTTTCTTGTTTCCATCTTCTGTGTTTTTGAATTTGAAAAACATAACAATCCAACAACAACAACCAATAGACACATGCACACACACACACAAAACATTTTTGGGTGAATCAAATTGAATACCTATCGATTAGAAGTAAGAGATTGTTAAACAACAACGACAACGACAAGAAATTCAAATGTATCGATCACCGATTGATTGATACAAATTCATGTGTTTGTGTTTGTTGTGTCAACCTATTATTGTCACCATCAATTTGAAATTCAAAATTTTCGAATGTTGAATTTGAATAAATTTTCTGAAATAAATAAAATTTTTTCCACAACAAAAATAAATTCACCAAGATAATTTTCCCGCTTGATCAAAAGAATTATCAAGGGAGAAAAATTTACATCTTCAATCAAATCAATCAATGAATAATTTCAAACAAGCAAGAAAATTTTCATGCAACAAAATAAAAACTTTGTGTGGAAAGTTTCAATATGTTTCCGAATCCGGAGAAAATGTTGGTATTTATGTCAATAAATCGATTCATTTAACTTTGAATGTGAATTCCATTCAAAGAAACAAAAAATGAGTCAATTGTCCAATTGTCCACCACCATTCTATTCATCATCCAAATGTAATTGTTTTGAATTCAAAATCGAGAAATTGAAATATTAAGCTTTTGTTATTCGTCAGCTTTATAGCAGCCTCTCTTGGGGCTTTTTAATCAGTGGCGGAAAAAAAGTTTTTTTTTCCAGTGAAACACATTAATTTGACGAAAAAAAAATTTGGAAATGAAAGAAAAAATGCACAAAGAATAACCATCAAAATTAGTGTGAACTATAATTTAACAACAAAAACGATGACAACGAATAACAAAAATTCCAATTCAATAATCATGAAATACATCAACACAAACACACATACAGAATGAATTCTGTCCCAAATGGAAAATTATAACCAATGGATCATCATTATCGATACGTATAAAGATGATGATGATGAATATTTATGGTTTATGGATAATAATGCTATTTGGCCGAACAAAAAAAAACTGTATGAAATGAGAACACATGCTAGGGTTTCATTTCATTTTTGATAAGCGTGTTTTAATGAAAAAAATTCAAATGAAACCGACTTTATTTTTTCTGCTTGCCAAACTTAATGACATATTTAAATCATCATTAGTGTTATTATATCATCACCATCATCATTTCTATATATTTGATTATCAGTTACATCTTTTTATCTGGGTAACAAAAAACATCATTGAAGACAAAAGAAATTCCATCGAAAAAAAAGGAGAGAAAAATCTCAGAAACAAATGGATGTGAATAGAATCTGATTTTTTTTGTTTTGTTCAAATCACACGCACATATTGAAAGGTGGACACAATCATCAAAACGGAAAAATTTTTTCCATTTTATTCAATTAGAAAAAAAAAGTTTTAGCTTTGTTTTGTTTTTGAATACAATTTCAGAATGGCAAAACATTTTTTTTGTGGAAAAAAATATGGAATGGAAAGATTCATTTCCATTCTCATCATCATCATCATGATAATTGAATTAATAAAAGTTTTCGGATCTGTCAATTTTTTTCTGTCCATTTCCTGTTTTCTATGATTTTTATTTTTGTTTTTAGTTCCGATAAAATAAAACTTTTCCTCTCTCTCTCTCAGAGTCTGATATTACGATAATAATTATGATTATGATGATGATGATGCTAGCGGACAAAAAAAAATGTTCTCAAAATAAAAAAAAATATATCCCATTTGTTTCAATGATGAAATATTTGTAACATGCAATTTATCATCATGTTGGCTAATCACAAGAAAAACCACAATCATCATATTTACCACATAAACAGATTGGACAAGAAAAAATTATACAAACATACGAAAAAAAAAATAATTATTGATGATGACAGATTTTCGGTTTATTCTTAGAATTATTGAATGAATGAATGAATGAATGGATGATGATAATCAATGTTGACAAATCATGATTTGGATGGAATAAAATTGTTATGTACATTCAGAATAGGAACAAAAAGAGGTTGAAATAGTCGAATGTGTTAGAGATAATGAAAATTCGGATGAAATTCGAGAAAAACTCAAACCAAACATTTTCCACACTTTAGAGATATATGCAGTCATTTTTTTCCATCATCGAAAATTTTGCATTATGATTCCCGTTTTACAATCATCATCATCATCATCAACATCAGCAACATCGGGTAAAACAAGTACTATTTTTACATATACCAAAGAATTTCTATGACAAATCACTTTACATTAAAAGCAAAGTTCCAAGATACATTGTCATTTGTATGAGCGTAGAAAGTGCGATCTATTTTTCTGTTTTTGTTTCATATACAAAAAACTCATTCATTCTCTATCAATAATATGTGGAGATGTGGAAATGAAAATTATCAAATTCTCTCGATAGAGTTACGATTCTATGATTCTCCCATTCAATCATTGTTATTTGTCATTGATGGTGATCACATCGCTCACACAATCACCATATTTTCTCATTTATAGCGGCAAGAAAAAAAAATGGAAATGAAATGAAATGAAATGACAATCATGGAATAGAAAGAGAGAAATGATTTTTCCTTTTATTTGAAAACGATAACGATATTTATGAATCAGTAAAATTCATTCACATTTATTCGACAATTATAATTTGATTTGATTTATTATTTATTATTATCAAATGGAAAATTTATTGAAAAAAAGGAATGAATAGAAAAGTAGGGAAATCTTGAATCGATACTATCGAATCAATATAGATTTTTTTTCAATCACTGATCATCTAGTCTTGTTAATTCACTTACACGAATAAAATTCTGGACATGAACAAAAAGTGAAATCAGAAAATGTAGATCGAAAGATTGATTGATTGACTAATTAATTGTACATACACAATAGTCTATATATATTATAAGGCGTGTGTGTTTGTGTGTTGGGATAATTGATGCCATTTTTCTCATCTTTTTCGGTAATTTTCGTATCACACAAACAAACAAAAACATACAACAAGAAAAAAAATGGAGAATTATAAATCCCAAAATCTCGTATCGATTTTGATTGATTAGCTACAGATTTTTTTTTGTCGGATTGTTTGTTCTTCAAAATCACTCCCACACACTCAATAACAAAAACAACAAATACAAATAAAATGAGTAACTCTATTGATCAGCTGATCAGGCAAACACACACACACACATTTAGGATGTTCATCACCATCAACAACAACAACAACAACAACGATGATGATGATGGTGATAAAAGGGGGAGGAGAAAAGATCGATGGTGTTTTTTGTTTTGTTTTTAATATATTTTTGTGTGCTCAATCATGCTGTGAATATACCCACTTAGCCGATGAGCCAATTTTCTTTCTTTTCTAGTGAATATTATTTATTTTTCTTTCATTCACTCATCTTGTCTCGGGTGTATTATCCCCGGTTATGTAACATACATACACACACACACACACACAACAGAATACATGGCTAATTTATTCCAGAATTTTTTTTCAACATTCCGGTCCCTCCTTCTTCCTTTCAATCATGCCACCATCGCCACCACCACTATATGAATGTGTTTCAAATCGATTTTTGTTTTCGCAACCGAAAAACACATGAATTGAGTGAAAAGAATTGTTTAAAACTCTTGGGACTTAAAAAACAATAACAACAATGACAACTAGAGTGAGATTGAATGAACTAAACAGTGGAATCCTTTCGTATTTAGACAAATTCAATTGGTTTTTTTCCTTCATTCTCATCATTTTGGGTAACTAAACTAATAAACTTTTAACATGAATTCATTAATTAATTCAGATTTCAATTAAGACCAGGTACTACATTACTATGCTCACGAGACATAATCACACATCACTCACCAGATTCTCTTCAAAATTTTTTAAAAAATTGAAAATTGCCCCGCAGAAATAAACAGAATCAGCCAAATATGGAACGGACAAAAATGAAAAATTGACGATTGAATTAATGGAAAAAAATTTTCAGTTGTTTGGCAAATTCAAAAACAACAACAACAAGTCAAAATGTCAACTGAAATTGGAATTTTTCTTTCTTTTGTTCACTGTCAAATTTTCTAAATACGATGATGATATTGATGTGATGAATTTCTTTTTGTCACTTAGATTTGTCACTTGTATTTGTCGCTAAAACATACACACACACACACAATGTACACAACAAAAATCACAAAAAAAGTTAAATTTAATTGATCATTCCGAAAGAATTAAATACCGGTGATCAACACAAGCACACGGAGATTCAGAAAAAAACCTGTAGATTAAATTTGAAAGTAAATTTTTCCATAAAATTGAAAACGTAAATTCAGAAAAATCTAGAGATCAATGTTTTACTCAGTCAGTCAATATAACGATCAATGGAACGATACGAATCGTATGAAAAATTGAAATCAAATGAGCTTCAAGCGGCTATGGACCATATCGTTTTATATGTGGAATTCTGTTTTCTGCTTTACAACACTCACTTGTCAAGCGCATAGTGCACCACATATCTATTTCTATATCCGAATAATAATAATAATGAAAAAAATCTCAAATCATTTTGTGCATCTGCGCATTTGAATTGAGTTTGATTTGAAATTTTCGTTTTTTTTGTATACAAAATTTTATCGAAAAAATTGATTTTCATTTTAAAATGGCCTTTCAATTTTTTTTTGTTTTCAATAATTTGTCAATCGACAAGAGTTTGCTTTGTTTTTGTCTGATTTTCCAATCAAAATTTTTTAAACAAACAAAACATTATTTGAACCATCCATATCATCATCGGCATCGAATGATGATATGGATGGTTTCAGTATTTGAAATTTCGACGATGAATTTTCAATTTTTCTATTCTCCATGTTTGACTAAATGGATCGTCAATGTGTTTGTGTGTGTGTGTGCATCACGGAAATGTCACAATGAGAAACGGCGCGTTGAAAAAAAGGAAGTTACATCCATATCCAACAATGAACCAGAAAAGAAAACGAAAAAAAAATCCAAATCCATGGAAAAGAAACAAAAAATTTTTCGAAATCAAAAGCCAAAAAAAATCGCACACACACAAAGAACAATGAAATTTTTTTTTTTTTTTTTTGTTCAATTCATTCTCACCACCACCATTTCTATCCATTTCAGAATTCGACAGCGAGAAAAAAATAGTCGTACGAAGCGGAAAAAAATCGATAACCGATTTCAATCGAATCCATTTTGATTTTTCTCAGTTTGGAAAAAATAAAAAAAGAAAAAAAAAACAAATGGCACTTGGAACACGCATAGATGAATCTGGTAAAATCAAAATCAAAAAAAAAAAAATTCGAAAATGGAAAATGCAATGGGCAATTTAAATTGGCTTTTTCGTCATCATTGTTGTTGTTGATGCGATGAAATTGATGATGTCACAACACTATGAACCATGAATGAAAATATAATAAGTATGACACACACACACACAAATGAAAAGAATGAAAAAAACAACGATTCAAATGTGAGTGTGTATTTGAATGATCAAAATCTTTTTCAAAGAAAAAATTTCATTTTTCAATTGGCTAATGATTGAGATCTTTAAAATTGTTGTTGTTGCTGAAAAAAAATGAAACAGAAAAAAAGAGATAATCTCTGATTGTGTGTGTGTGTGTGTGTGTGTGTGTGTGTGAAATCGATTGATAGATTTTTTTCATTCATTTCACTTTTTTTCAAAATTTGTCCCATTTCTTCTTTGATGATTGACCCAGAAATTTTTTTCCATTCAATTTTCAAAATTTCGATAGATTGTTTAAAAATTTTCAATTTTTTTTCATCATTATTATTGATTTTACATTTGTTTCAAATTTCACATTTCAAAAGTATCGTAAAATGAAATTAAAAACAAGGAGAATGAGACAGAAAAATTGAATTAAATTATTCCCCAGCAGAAAAAAATGGATTCTCGTTTTCGCGAAAAAAATCTTGTTTGATCAAGATCAATGGGTAATAGTAATGGCCAAGTTTTTTTTTACAAATGGATCACCAAAAAAAAAAAAATTGAATTTTTCGGCTTTTTATTTACATTTGAATGTCACAATTGTCTCTCATCATCATCGTCGTAATGATCATCAATGAAATAAACCTTTAGGCCACACACAAACAATTCTATCCGGCGATAATGAACATTATTGGATCATTGAAATACATCGATTGGCGGCGGAATAAATTAGACTGGATTCTAAAAATTGTTTCAATAAGTTCAAAAAGTGTCCCAGGTGCAGCCACCAGTGATCTTCGACCCGATCGAAATTTTTTTTTTTAGAAATGTCAGCTTGGCCAACAACAAATTCATTCATTCGAATCGGTTGTTAATGTAGCTGTGTGTTATGTGTGTATTTGAAAATTGATTTTTGATGATTTGAAAATTGTTTTTTAATCGACTTTAAGTGAAGCGATATTTTTTTTCTCTCAAAAAAGCTCAAATCGGTTTTTTTCAACACATACATACACATCAACCATAAACATACACACACACACACAGTGAATCACTTGAAAAAACTTTTCATCAGATTCTTGTGTTTGTGAACAGCAGAAACATACACACCTCATCATCATAAATCATGAGGTTTCTTTTCAATTTATCCAAGTCTTGGTCTGTCGATTTTTGTTTTGATGTTGAATCGATTTTTTTGCAAAGAATATTTTGAAATATGAATTTCATGAATATTTTTCATGTTTTCAAAGATGTTTTTTTTTCGTCCAAACAAAGGAGAGGAAAAAATCAGGTATGAATTTCACTATAGTGTCACACACAAACATGCACACAAGTGAATGAGAAAAAATATTGAATATTCATCGCAACAACAACAACAACAACAACAACAGCTTGTCTCTTTCTCTCTGTGCGTGTGTGTGAAAATTCGATTTTTTAATCTTTAAAAAAAATTCTCATATGGAATCGAAATTGAAAAATCGAAAATTTTTAAATTCAAAACTTTCTCTCGATTTGTGTCTAGTTCTATTCCATTTCTTTGGAAATCAAAGAAAAAGAAAAGAATCCATGCACAGACAAATGCAAAGATTTTGATTCATTTTTTCTTTCTTCAGAACACCCCCGCATAATTCAAGAAAAAATGAATCAGTCCATCAACCATTGTAGAAATGAAATGGAACTGATAAACCAAAGAAAAAAAATAAATAAATAATAATAATCAATTGAATAACATGCACACACGTAAAGAAAAAAAAAGGAAATTGAAATGAAATGAAATTCAGATAATTCACTGTCACACCAAATGTGTGTAAATGGATAGATAGAATTAATTAATTAGAAAAACACAACATATCAAAACAATCAATTCTTTTTGGAATATTCCACTATTTTCTATATAATAAACTGGTAAAAAACTAAAGTTTGAATTTCAAGGATCAATGAATTTGACAATCACAACAACAACAGCAACATGCCAATTTTGGAAATATAAAAAAAAAAAATATAGACAATCTGTGTATGTGTGTAACACATTCGGTCAATCAATATGTCGAATTCTTATTATTCTGTACGTCTAACTGAAACAAACAACAACAAAAACAACAATCTTGACACTTATGGCTCAATCATGAAACAAAACAAAAAAAAACAGCAAAAAAGAAAAAAACGACGACAACAACAAACAATCCGGATATATGTGTTCAAGTTCAATTCAGTTTCAAGGATACAATACACACACATAATGTACAGCAAGAGAAAGAAGAAATAAAACTTTTACTTACTTGTTTTTTATCATTAAATATCCAATTCTATTCTGTGTGGAATGGAGTGTTTTTGGTCTATATATATTCCAGGATCATTATTCACAATTTTTTTCTGCTTTGTTTCCTTTGCCCGATCCATGGATTTTCTATTTATTGATTTATTATCATCAAATTATATTATATCCGATTTATAATTTACTTACACTTATGGTTTGATTTTCAGGGTGAATTAGAGAGTTCAATATTCTCTTTCTTACACTCTGTTTTGTCAAATCAATTGACTTGTGTATAGATGGATTTTTTTTTGAATAGTGGAAAAAACAGTTGGAAATCCGGCTTGATTAATCCGGATTTTTTTTTATTTTTTGTCTGGCAAATACCTCCCGAATGATTCACATTGAATAAACACAAAAATACGTCACTACGATGAACGGGTGGTTTTATTTCGTGATCCTGGATGATGAGATTTTTTGATATTGATGAATGATTCATTTTTTCTGCATTTTTGAACTTGAAATTCATATATAAAAAAATGAACAGAAACAAACAAACAAACACAAATGTCTTGTTATTATTGCATCTATTAGATATCGTTTGAACAGAAAAAATTGATTGATTATCGAGCCACATTGCCATCATCATCATCGATCAATAAACATGAATAAAGGAAAGAGAAAAAAACAATCAATTGAAACAAAGTTAAAAACAAGATGAAATAATTACAAAAACTTACATAACATTTTTTTCTGGCCAATAAACGATTTTATCGATTTAATCAATAAATTTCATTTTTGAACATTTGTCGAACATCAATCAATCGATGACATAGTATGGCACTGATTGTCGTACAGATTATTTCACATTGATGTTGATGAACATGATTATGGCTTTGGCGAATAACTGGTATAGGATTAGTTTTCTTTTCTTCATAATTTTTTAAATGCTGATTCAGTGGATTTTTTTTCATTAAATTTTTTTTTGTTGTTTGAAAATGAATGAATTCTTCTTGGAATATATGGATCCAAATATGATGAAAATCGGAATTGTTTTTCAAATTTTAAGTCATCATGGATTATATATTTAATGGAAACTAAGGAACAAAAAAAATGGAAAAAAATTAGCGATACAAATCAATGAGAAAGAGAGAGAAGGGAAAAAATGGACCAGCAGTTACAAAAACTACGATTAGTCATTCGAATTTTTTTTTCACTTTGCTGTTGTTCCATTTGGATCATAGTAGCATATATAAATGTGCATGTGACATATGGTTGGATTTTTTTTTCGTATGATTGTGAACTTTCTGAAAGTTTTTTCTACGAAAAAAAAATTTTACTAATAAGAAAAACGGGTGTGGATGGAAGAAAAATTCTCATTTCTGATTCTCTTGATGTTGTTTGTATCCACCATGAACGAATTATGCAAGTAGTGATGGTGGTGGTGGTGGTAGTAACATTGAATCAATCAAAATCAATGGAAAATGATGATGATGGAGCTTAATTCTTAAGCCTTTATTTTCACGACATTTTTCGATTGCTTAACGCTACCAAATCCTAATGATGATGACCAAAATTTTTGAATACACCAGCAGCAGCAAAAGTGGATTTGGATTTTTTTTTTGATGGATGGTGGGGCCGGGTGGTTTTTTTTTTCTTTGGTTTGAGATATTATTATTGTCAACCAAACCAAATCGGAAAGAAAAAAAAATCGATTTGATGGAAATAATCTCTAAACGAATGATTTTTTTCGCTTTGCATGTTGTGTGTGTGTGTTTGCGAAAAAAACTCTTTGATCTCCATTGAATCATCATCATCATGAATCGATAGTTTGGATTGTGTCTATGAAATGGATCAATGATTCAATGTTGAAATGTTTTCTTTTGCCGGATTCATCTCCATTAGAGTTTCAAATCGATTTACTATTTTTTTTTTGAAGAGTGAGAAAATGATTGATTAAAAATTCTTTCAAATAGTTATGTTGAACCATAAAATTTCGAGAATTTTTTTTATGAAAAAAAAATTCAAAATTTGAATTTTTTGTTGTTGTTGCTGGATTCTTTCATTTTTTTCAATATTGAAAGAGAGAGTTCAACGAGTTCACAATAGTTTTTTTTTTGGTAATTTCATTTCTTGTTTCTTTTTGTTGGTTTGTTTGTTCGTTGGTGGTGGTGGTGGTGCTGGTGGTCATCAAAGAAAAATAAAAAAAAAATTTTCGTTTCTTTCCAAAGAAATCAATAGTAATAGTTTTGAATTGTGAAAGTTTGATAGTGTTGCGGTGTGTGGATGGGGAACGCGTCTCATGAGAAAATGATGATGATGATGATGATGCAAACATAACAAAGAAAAAAAGAAATCTGTTTGACCACAAACGACATGAGTTTTCAATTTTTTTTCTTCTTCTTTAAATTTTGTTGGAACATTGCATTCTCCGGTTAAGAATGTTCATTGTATATGAAAGAATTTTCAATCGATTTTGATCTGAAATAGAGTGAAAAAGAAAGAATTTTATTCAAGCAAAAAAGGCATCATTTTGACAGAGTAAAGTTTTCATTTCCTATTTTTTTTCTCGATAGAATTTCCTTACACTTTTGATTCTATGCTGAATGTTAAGAATTCTGTTTGTTTGTTTGTTTGTTTTTTTATTGAAATCAATTTTTCATTTTACATCATCATGTGTTGACCACACAAAAAACATTGTTATCGTTGGTGAAATTACGTAGACAGAAAAAAAAATGAAAATAAAATTTCAATTTTCAAAAATGGCCATGTTTTTTCTTCTTTATGATCAATATGTATATGGGGCGATTCGTTTGAATCATTTCGGGTTTCTTTATTTTTG
Source organism: Dermatophagoides farinae (assembly GCF_024713945.1). Taxonomy (NCBI): domain Eukaryota; kingdom Metazoa; phylum Arthropoda; class Arachnida; order Sarcoptiformes; family Pyroglyphidae; genus Dermatophagoides; species Dermatophagoides farinae. Next base: position 3,387,359 of record NC_134685.1, on the reverse strand, counting down.
ATTTATCGATATTATTTTTCCATTGTCCATTATTGTTGTTATCGATGGTCATCAATAATGAAAATGAGTGGATGACGAAGAATTTATTTTCACTTGTTTCCACGCAGAAAGATCCACAAAACTTTGATGACACAATATATCGGGAAAAGTCAAAAACTTTTTCAACTTTTTTTTTGTATGAAATCAATTTGTTTTTGGGGGTGGCTAGAAAAAATGTCATCGACATCATCATTAATGGTGCAAATGACAGCTCATTATATCATTTTTTTTCACATTGAAACCATGTTTCAATAGCGTAAATTCTTCAGAGCCAGAAAAAAATATTGATTCAGAAAATTCAAATAATCATCATCAGTCGTCTTCAGAAACTTTCATTTTATCAAAAAAAAAAAAACTCAATTTGATATTGGTCAATCGATTATTCGAACAGAATTCTTAATCAGTCATGTTCATAAACGACGTAATGTTGTTGCTGTTCCAAAAAAATATCACAACTATTGAACAAATATTTTCACATTGACCATCCATAATTGATTACACATAACAAGAATTAGGAATTGAAACAGAAGAATAAAATTCATGTCTTACAACTTGTAATTACATTTTTTTTTCTTTCACACTCTTTCTCGTCTTACTCTTTTCAAGAGAGAAAGTAAGAGAAAAAATGGCTGGGCCAAAAAGTCTCAAGTGTTTTCCAAGAAGAAAAAGCAAGCTGTCAAGTGTCAAGTTACCAATGAATGAAGACGATAAATACAAGTTTTTCTTGATGCATTGAAACAAGATTTGTGAGTAAGTGAGTGTTGCAAAGAAAAGTTGATTTTCATTTTTGATCATCATCATCATTTGATCTTGTCGAATGTTGATTTTATTAGCAAAAAAATGACTGTTTTGGCTTCATCTTCACATTTTTTCGATGATTGATTAAGTTTTCTGTTTTTGTGTGTGTGAATGTGTGTTGAAAACAAACAAACAACCAGAATCTTCATTGATGTGTTATCTCTATCATTCTTATAGCTTGCTGATTTTCATTCAGGAAAATTGAGAAAAAAAATTTAAATTTTTGCCATTTTGAATCGATACTATCGCGATAGTAAAATGAATGAAAATTCATTCGATTGATTGAAATTTCCGCCATTTTTTATCCAATTTAAGTTGACCACATTTGTGAAATCGATTCTGGTTTTCGGTTACCAATCCATTACGATTTCCTTTCTAATAATCATTGATGACAAAAGAAAATAAAACGAATGAGAAATAAATGAAGACAAATGTGTGGTTGATGTTCCAGGCAGCAGCAGCATCTATCGATGATGTGATTGTGTCGGTAATACGATACGATTTCAAATCAATGATTATCGCTTTTCTCATCATCATCATCATCATCGTCATTCCATAAAAAAGTTTTTCACAAGCCTCTTTTTCTGGTCCAAAACGGAAGTTTCAATTTCTTGCAGTTTCATTTGATTAGATTTAAATTTGATTCTTTCTCCCTCTTCTTCGTTGTGCTTATTTCATTGTTGTTGATGATTGCCAAAAGAAAAAAAAACAACCAAAAAACCCGCAAACAATCCAAACAATAATGTCATTCTTCTTCATCTAGCAGCAATTTGCAATCAATTTCAATCGTTTATAATCGTTTTCTTTATTCCAATATTCGATACGAGGAAGGTTTTTGAAATTAAATTTTTTTTTTCATTTAATTCATTCATCATTTGATTGCCGATGACAAACAAAAATGGCATCTGGCATTTTTGGAGCCGAAAAAAAAATCAATGAAATGTAAAGAAAATACATTGATTCAAAGAAATTGAATGAAACATTTACATAATTCAACAACATCATTGAACTCTGACATCTTCACCTCGGATGATTTACTTTGGTAGCAGAAAAAAAACTTGAATGGTGTCGTTCTTTGTTTATTCGGTGGCTTATAGCCAAGGAGAAAAAAAAAGGAATCCAGAAATAAATAAATGAAAAAAACCTCAATATAACACTATCATATAACCACAATACACATTATTGACATTTTCGAAACTTTTATCCATAAAAAAATCAATTCATTTTAAAAGTTTTTAAGAATTTTGAACTTACTTGCCTGTATGTGTGTGTGCGTTGATCGAAAAAAATTTGTTGAACTTCAATTGACACATTGAAATTGGCGGAATGTTTGTTTTTTTGTTTATTTGTTTTTTCGATTGAACACAAACTTCAAATCATCACTCACAGATTTATATACACACAGTTTGTTTTTTTTCTTGGATTTTCACAATTTTATATGGTCGGCTTGTTTTTTTCTTTTTTTTTTTGATTTGATGCTTTGATAGAATTTTGATTCATTGAGGGCGTATATACGGTTGGGTGTGTGTGTATGTTTGTTTATGATTCGATCAACCGAATCATCATCATTATTATTATTACTATTTTCATTCAGTTTCTTTGTCTTGTTGTCGTCGTACACAACAATTTTTTGATGATGATGACGATGATGATGATGACTGGATCAATTGGAACAGAATCATGAATTATTAATGTTGAAAAATATAAGAAAAAAATGTGTACAAAGAATTTTCTAAGAATTGTGGGAACAATGAACTTACGGCTATTTTTTTTCATTCATCCATTCATCGATCCATTGAAATCGAATGCCATTGAATGGTAGACATTGGTTGCTGAAATATTCAATGATGATGACAACAATAACTAATCACATGCTGTTTTATATATACGGATTTAATTGTAAAATGAAAAAAATTTTCATCTAAATCCCAGCCAAGCATCAATGATTAAATAGATTGTTTTCTCTTTATCAGTAATTGATTTCAATTGCAAATCAACTTTCTTTTTTTTCGGAAAAAAAATCATCTAGCAACAAAGTGGCTTTAGGGATTTTGATCAACAACAGCAATAAAAATGAAAATTTAGTCCAATTCGTATGAATATAAATTTTTCCTCAAAAAAAAATTACTCACCATAGTTTTTTTTTTGATTTTCAAAAATGTTTTGAATATTTTTCCAGAGAATTTTTCGCACAAACAATATTATAGTCTCGGAACAATCTCGAATAGATGCGCGTTGTTGATATGGTTGATGATGATGATGAGAGCACGTATTTTTTGAATGCAGGCAGAGACAACAACAACAAATGAGCATCAATATCATCATCATTATTCCGGTCAAGTTTCGATTTTGGTTTTTTCTATTTTCACTTGTTTGGAATTCATTGTGTGATATGCTGGCAGTTTTTTTTGTTTTCTTTGTTCCATTTTGGTTTTCTGGTTGAAATCGGCAAAAATGAATGAATGAATGAATGAATGAAGCTATGAAATCGAATATGAGTGTTGATCTTGATCTTGGATAAATCAGGGCGATTTTTTTTGTTCTTTCGTTGTGGCCATTCATTATTTATGCAAATTGGAATTTTTTTTTTCATTCTTCGTTTGTTTGTGAATAAAGTTTTCGTTTCAGGATCGTTTATCTTGGAATAAATTTTTTTTTCACTTTCACGCAAACGAAAACCATTCATTTTTTTTCTTTTACGGTTTAGATTTCAGTTTCACAGACAAACATTTTTCCGTTTATACAATACAATCTTGTTTTCAAGAGCCCGACAATAAAGAAATTGAATCGTTTACTCCGACAACAAAATCTCAGCATAAAAGACGGCGGGTGTATATCACACTATTGTTTATATTTGGCACTGCCATGTCTGATCCAAATGATGATGATGATCGTAAACAGAAAATAAATAAATGTGATTGACAAACTTCTTCGTATACATTTTGATTTTCAGCTATCGTAATCGATATTCTGGGGGTAGGTGGTCGGATGGCAAGGTTTTGAATTTTGAGAATACAAGTTCTGGTTGAGACAGATGAAGAGAAAAATGAAAGGCAATGAACTCGTGCGAATTTTTTTCTCTTCGTCTTCTTTCATTTTTCAATCACTTTGGGGATTTTTTGTTTTCTCTCTTTCTTTTGCTTTTGTCTTTGTATTTTTGAATGAATCGATCGTTTCCATTTAGTAATCCCATTGGCATGATTATATCGGGAAAAAATGGTTTTCACTTTCGTCGCCACATTTTGGATTCGGTTTACATTCGATGATGATGATCATTGAAGCAGATTAAATGTTTGCTGATTCAACCGATGAAGTTTTTTCATTCCGCTAACGATAGCAAATATTTTAATCTTTCCTTATTATTGTGTCGCAGATAGATTTGATTCGAATGATTACATCGTATATGAATGATGAAAAACAATGATTTCTAATGATTAAAAATGTTTTCTTTTCTTCGTTATTGGAACGCGTCTAATGATGCTGATGATGATGATGATCTTAAATCTTTAATACTCCATTTTCGCTGTTTCAATTCTTTGATTCGATTCTGGAACTTTCTGGAATTTTCGTTCGTATGTCCAATGTGTGTCTGTGTTTGAACGAATGGCAGACACATAAACACACACAGTAAACATCATAAGTCTTTTTTTCTCTCGCAAAATCCTCATTGCTAGTGTATTCAAGAAAAACTGATACTGTTATTATTTTGATTCCAATTTTTCAGTAGTACTCAGCTGAACAACAACCCCACAAAAAAGGTTCATCACTATTTGATGGTGGGGGGCAGGTGATGGGTTCGATTTTGTCAACTTTTTTTCTTCCGTCTTCATCACATTTGTTATACTTTTTCGTTTGATTTCCATTCAAGCATCATCATTCGGCCAACTAAAAGTCAGTCAGTCACTCGGTCGGTCCGTTTGGATATTCGGTTTTTTATAGTTTACTTTAAAAAATCTTGCAATCTATACCAATGAATGGGCGACAAAAGAAATGAAAAGAAAAAAAAGGCGCCCATACTAATAGCTTTAATAGGATTTAGTAACACAAATGCATAGATATACGTACCCATTTCGCATTCACATCTGTCCAACAAAAAAAAAATAGAATAGAATGAAAAATCATAAAAAAAGTATCAAAAAAAAGAAGCAGACAAAGATATATACCACTTTACTACAGTGGAACTTTTTTGAAGGCTTCTCACTCTTTTTGCCCCTTCAAATGAATATTCCAACAGTTTCTTTGCCAGTTTCTTAGCTATTGCTAAATATTTGCCCGAACGATTCTGGATGAGGATATGTTGATGATGAACAAAAGTCATCATCATCATCAGTTTGTCGTTTTGCCATGGATCACTGGATTCTTATGAGGATTTCTTTTCTTTCCTTTTTCTTCTTTGCTTCATCATCATCAACATCATCGTTGATCTCGATTTATACTAAATAATAAAAGACGAGAAAAATATTTAGACAATAAATTCAAGAATGTGTAATATATGAGAATAAATAAGTTATATACTGAGTACTCAACAACAAGACGAAAAAAAACGACACAAGGAATATTTTTTTTTCGTTCGTTTAGCATCATTGAATTATTATTATTATTATTATCACAATAATGATGATCAAGTCATTTGGAACAAACCAAATTTGACATAAATCGACAATGATGATTTTCACAGAGAAATCGAATGATGATAACAAAAGAATCAGGAACAAAGAAAGAAAAAAAACACTGAACAATGAAAACATACGACGGCTATATTCATCTATTCAGCCCTATGGGTGTATATTTTGATTTTTGTTTAAATATTTTTATTTTTTTTTTGTCAAATTCTTCACTTTTTTTATTCAGCTTCCAGTTGTTGTTGTCGTTTAGAAATGATGTCTGTGTGTGTGTTTGTGGGTAAATGTTTGCATTTCCAATTATTCTTATCAATCATGATAAGAATTATTATCATTTTTTTTGTTCCAACATCCGAATACAATTGAATTCAAATTTTTTCATTGTTTTTTTTCCAATTCATATTTCAATAACTCAAAACTATTTGTCTCTCAATTGAATGATTCAATTTTTTGACTTTGACAATAATTCAGCCAACAATAATGATGATGAAAAGATAACCTCGAGGATATCCAGCTGACGAAAAAGATGGAGATGAAAATTCCAAACCCATACCCGTGCTGTACAGAAGAAGAATAACCGAATATTTTTGTTTTTGTTTTATTGCCCTTGGGTTGCCATTCATCGTCATCATCATCATCATTTGATAAAGAATTTCAAATGACTGATGACATATATGGTGAATATTTCGAATGTTATGACAATTCAAATTGAATTTATTCTTATTTCTTCTCTTTTTGTTCCCTTGTAGTAGTGAGAATAAATTCTTAGCACAACGACCTTTGTCCTCTTGTATTGCGTTTTTATTGACTCTAGAGTTCTGAGTTCACACAGCTTGAAGCAGCATCAGCAGCAGCTTCAACTGAATTGTTGTTTGTCATTCATTCATAATATCGATCCATATTCGTTTTTTCTTTTTAAATAGAAAAATATTCTATTATTTTTTCTATTTGCCGATAAAAGTTACTGTGAGGAAAAAATCGATTTTAATTCCAATTTAACCGAAGCAAAAAAAAAACTGCAACAACAACGACAATCATCATCATTGATATTCTACAATGAACATTTACATTCTTGTGGAATATTTATTTTTCAAATTGATCCTTCTATTTCCACCACCACATATCAGAATGTCAAAGAAAAAAAAATTCAAGACTATGAACTTGAAATACATTGACTTATCATTTTTGTGCGTGTGTTTATCATACATAAATGGAACAAATTGTACGAATGATGATGATGATGACAATGGGAACCAGAAGAAGGAAACAAAAAAAAAACCCTAGCCCGGCACAATGATAATGGTTTCGCCCGAATAAATCAGTGGAAATAACATGATGATGAAGAAAACAATAGACTATGATGATGATCATGATGATCAAGATTTTCGTTTACTTTGTTTTTTTTCTCCTGTTTTGTTTTGTCATTTTCTGATATCATGTTCTATAACTATGATTGATTTATATTCCATCCACCACCATCACCACCAGCACCACCACTGCTCTACTCGATTTTTTTCCCTGCCATTCATCCACCTTTGAAATGAGTTTATCATCATCGAATGTACGCTAGTGGTATTATTTCATCGTTCATTCAACTTTCAAAGATTTTCGGAAATGATTTTTTTTCATTCATTTTGATTATGTAAAAATTTTTTTTTCATGTTCTTGAATGATGATGATGACGATGACAATGATGATGTTCAGTGTGGTTTTGAACCGGGTGATAGGAAGGGAATTCGACTTTGTTTTTGTTGTTGTTGTTGTTGTTGTTGTGGATGATAAATTACAAAATTTCTTTTTGACTTACATTTCATATATTCAAGATGTTCAGAATCGTGGGGAACGAGGGGAGGAGTAGTATGAATATCATCATCATCATCATCATCGGTAGTTTGTATAAGTTTCGTAAAAAAAATTCTAGATCATTATTTTGCCATTTCCATTATGTGTGTGGGTGAATGAAAAAAGGAAGTGGAAGAAAATTTTTCGTTTGAAATTAAATAGAAATCATCATCCACCATAAACCTTGCAATTAATATAAAGGAAAATTCCCATTTATCAATCGATTCGATTATTTCTAATATTCTAACACAGTGAAACCGCTCACATTGTGCCCATTGTCATTGAAATTTTTCATTTTTTATTTTATTTGCCAATTGATTCGTTTGAATTCATTAATTATTATCACTGAAAGAGCTTATTATCATTTAATAATTCTCTCTCTTTCTCTTTTCTTTTTTTTGACAAATTTCAAATAAAATTAATTCAAAAGAGTGAAAAAAAAAAAATTTTAAATCAACAGATTTTTTCATCATCATCATTATCATCGTCTAAATTAATCATCAATTTTGATGACAAATTTATAGCTGAAACAAATTCTATATATTGAACGGTTCCAATCATCATCGAATGTTTGAAAACATGTGATCAAATCCACATCCATGGATGATAATGTTTGATGATTTATAGAGTTCGTTCAACTTTTCACTATCATCATGTCGATTGCAGATTCAGAAAATATGAATCAAATATTCTTGTTTTGTTTTTTCTTCATTTTCTAACAACATCAAAAAATTTTTTCTGTTTTGATTGTTTGTATGTGATCAATTATTTCAACGATTCCACCATGATCAAACGAATTTGCTAATTTCAAGTTCATTGAATCAAGATTCACACACACAAGATTTGCATTCGAAAAACAACAACAACAACAATCTGAAATACACGTTCAATGAAAATGGTCAAAAAAAAGTCAATTTTCATTCTCATCATCATCATCATCATTGTTAATATATCTCTTATAAATTGTATCATCATCATCATGATATTAAAGAAAGAAAATTTCTTTTTCTGATTCATTATTATTATCATGATCATCATCATCATCATCTATTCGTATTTAGTGTGGTAATGGCAAACGAAAAACAAAAACAAAAATCTGATTGTCTCGTTTTTTGTCATTTTCAGATCTTTTCTCTTCGTTCTGGTTGTTGTTAGCTCTCATTTAATGTCTAGCCTATCTATCTATCCATCTTATTTTGCTTTTTGTTGTTCTCGTTTGTTGTTTTCATTTCTACTAATTTTGATTTGAACAAATTATATTCGATTCTATTGCCAAGAAGGATCTCCAGAAAAAAAAACATATATAATATGATATTGTTTCATTATCATCATTATATTTTAAATTGCACTCTTTCTCTCTTTTCTTTCTGGTAAATGTATGTTTTCAAAGATTTTATTTTATTTTTTTTTTTGCTGTTCATTTTCGTAAAATTTGATTACCATCAATTTTTTGTTTCGTTTCTCCCCAAACAACACACATACAATGATATTGTGCAATTTAAAATATATATAAATGCGCACATCTACCACCACCGGCTTTACTTTTAAGCTATCATCATCATCATCATCATTTTTTTTTTGGTTCGGACAATTGTAAATTTGTTTCCAATTGCACTGGTTTCGCTCATTCTCTCTATTTTACGCTTGTCATTAGTTTAGTTCCACACACACACACACACACAAACAAATAATGATCCATTTTATCTGAACACCAGAAAAGAATTTCAGTAGTTTTTTTTGTTGGGTTTTAAAATTTCATTTTCCAGATATACAGTAAATCTACGTTTAAACGGTTTTTTTTTTGTTCATTCATTTATATCAATTCTCAGTCTGAAACAAACAAACAAAAAAAGTTCAATACCACCAATTGGTACAGTGGCTCAATTCAATGAAATGTTTTGTTTTGTCCATTTTATTTGATCCAACGATGATGATGATGATGATCATAATCACCAAGATTTAAACGAAATCTCAAAATCCAAAATAATAATACAGTCTCATTGAATCATCTACACCATACCGTTAACAAATGTATCATTTATCATTATTCTATTGTAAAGTTTGACCGATAAACAAACTAATAACGACCTTGGGTCATCACTATCACTAACATACTATACAGAAACAATCAAATTGGATTTGAATCCAATTTTTTATTCTGTACAAAACAATTTCATGTTTCATATTAAATTACTGATGATTATATACAGAAGAGGAATGGGCGAAAAAAATGAAAATGAAAATGAAAAGTTTAATTGTATATACCATGGGCATGTCATTTATTTCTTTGTTTGAAACAAAAATTAAATGTGCTGGTTCCACAATGTAAAATATTCGCTTTGAACATTTAAAGTTTTTTCCATTTCATTTTTTTCTTGGTTTTTGTTTGAATTTCAAAAGAAAAGTTACCCAAAAACGATCCATTGGAATCGGGTTTTTTCTTTGTGGCCAAAACAAAACTAAAAAAAAATTGTTCCATTGAGAATTGGTTGGCCAATTTTTGTTTCAACAAAACGGAGAATTCTTCTCTTTTCAGTACAAACATCGTAGTCGAAAATTGCATAAATCGATTCAAACGTTAAACATTCGAATTCGTAATTTTATCTGCGAAAAGAAAAAAAAATGTTTTTCCCTCTTTTTTTTCATTGTGAAAGAAAAACTTGATTTTCAATTTACTTCTTTCTTCTTTACACACACACACACACACACACACACACACACACAATTTTATTTGCATTCACATCCATCCATTAACCCTTGATATCAATTTCTTCGAGAATTGAAATCACCATCGAATTGATTGCCGTCGATTTTTGCCTTTTTTTGTTTTTTTTTTTTGTCCTTGTGTATGTATGTTTTTTTTCATTTATAAATTCTTTCGTTTTTGTTAATTATCTAGGGCCCGATTTTTTTGTTTCGTTTTCGTTTTATAGTTACACCACAATCAAAATCGATTTCAAATCAAAATTTATGTCTACGTGTGAGTCGAGTTTTTTTTATTCTAAATTTTTCTTTGATTACATATATGATAGCCATTCAGATTGGATCACATCAGGTTTTTCTTGATGATTTAAATGTTTGTGTGTGAAGGAATTACGATTCGCCAAAAACAAGTCAATATTTCATTAACATGAAATAAGTTTTTGAGAAAGAGAGAAATGAAAAAAAGGAAAAAAAAACTTGAACCATTCATATATTTTGAAGATCGAAAGATATAACCCTAATAAGTGTCACAACAACAACAATAACAACGACAACAACAACAACGACAATGGCAACAATTTCAATTCCAATATCAATAACATGGCACCATACACTTGTCTCAATTTCAACAAACACAAAGAATGAATGAATGGAAAAAAATCACTCACTCACACGCTCACAAACACAACACTCGATATGTCTTGTCAAGAATTATAAATTTCATTTCACTTTCTATCTTATTTCATTTTGTTGTTTTTGTTTTTATTTTTTTTCGCTTCTATTTTTTTTCTCCAATGATCATGTCACTGCACTATAGACCATGAATGAATGAATGAATGAATGAAAGATTGGAATCCCGGACAACATTACAACCAACAAACAACCAGTGTACAATTCAAGTGAGAAACAACAAAACGAAAGAAATAAAAAAAAATGACACATGGTTTGAAACAAAAGAATTTTGTTTTTTCTTCTTTTGCCACTTTTCACATTCAAGAATTGATGAAAAAAAAATTCTTATACTTTGGATGGGCGTTATTGTTGTAAAGTTTTTTGGAAAATTTGATTTGATCCACGATGATCATGATGATGATGGAACAAACTGAAAATTTAGTTTAACTTCCTGCTACTAAAATGGAGAAAAAAATGAAAAAATAAACTTTTTGTTGTTGTTGCTCAAAGTTTTTCTTTCGAGAAAAAAAATTTTTGTTTCAATGAATTTTTCTTTTTTTTTTTTGCTTTTTCGGTTCCGTTTCACGTACCAGAGTGTTTCATCAAAGGAAAAAAATTATTTTTTTTCTCGTCATTTTCTTTGATTCTAATCGATTCTTTCAGATTTCTTTTTTTTCCGTTTGTTTGAAAATTGGAATGAAAACATTTTACGTGATAGGATCGTCATCGTCTATAAAGTCGTGTGTCACATCACACACACATGAGCCATACTACTAATTTATTATTGTTGTTATGATTAGTGTTGTCAATTTTGTGTTTTTTTTCTTCTGCTGTTGTTGTTGTCTTTTCATTTCAAGAATTCAAAGCAAAAAAAAAAATATCAAGAATTTGTTTGCTGCTCTTTTTCTTATAATTTAGCTTTGATGATGTGTTCATATAATTGAGATTGTGATGATGATGATGATGATGATGAAGAATTGAAAATGAAATGAAAATGAAGAATCATTTTTTTCTGCTGTTTATTTCGACCAAAAAAAAAAAAAAAAAAAAATCAATGCGGATGATTATGTGGAATTGTGTGTTCATGGATGCATAAATGTGCTCTGCATGTGTGTGCAGATATTGAGAAATTATATTCAAAAATCGTTTACTCGATAATCGAATAAAATTAAACGATCTATACTACCATCAAATTCTTTCCCTAAAAAAAAAATTTAAAACGCACTTTTAAATGGTGTCAATTTTGTTTTTTTTTTCAAAACAGAAAAAAAAGTGATGAAAAAGAAATCATTTTGCAGACATAATGATAATGATGATAATAAAATAAATCTTTTTTTTTGTTTTGTTTTGTTTTTCTCATGAAACAAAACTAAAAAAATTCTAAAGAAAATCCTGTTATATTTTTTTTCCAACGAAAAAAAAATATCATCATCATCATTATTCTATATTAAAAACTATGGATTCGCTAAAATAAATGTTTGAATGATGAAAATGAATTGAATATAAACTTTAATGAACGATAATCAAATGTGTGTGTGTGTGTGTGTGCGCACAAGTAAAATAATAATGAATGACAAAAATCCAAATGAATAAATGGATAGAATGCGGATGGATCGTCTTTGAATTATATCATCATCATCATTGGATGCCATCATAATAGGCTTCGCGATTTTTTGTTCATTTTCATTTCATAGAGTTCTCGATAGCCAGGGATTTTTTTTTCTTTCATCATATCTTTTATAGGAAACATTTCGTTGATTCATTCATTCCTAATGAATCTCATTTATTTTTTTTTCTGCGCTGACAAATATTAAAATACGATGATGATGGTGAAATGTAGAGAATGGACAACAAAATCTAAATCAAAAATTCGAATGCGATCATCATCATCATCATGGTCATTGTAACAAAACAAAACAGAATTCTTGATGAAATTGAATGAATTCGATATGAAGAATTTTTTTCTCATTGAATTAATTATTCCTGATTACTACAAAGAAGATGAAAATCAAAAAACAAAAATAAAAACAAAGTCTTTGTGATTCAAAGAAAACACAAAAAGTAAAATGAAAATAATGAGAAAATCCTGTCTGACATTGACAAAACCAAAAACACAAATTTTTTAAATGAAAAAAATGCCAATAATGAGATGAAAATAAAGGCAGAAACACGGGACATTGACTTGAAGAAAAACTTATGATATTTACTTGAACAAAAGGCTGATCTTTTAACTTGAATCAAAATGCACAAATCATCACAATTTGAATCAATTTTACAGAATCAGTGCTTCCATCTATTATTTGTTATTAGTTTTTCATTTTTATTAAATTTTAAAATAATTCGAGTTAATATAATAATGATAATAATGAATCTGAACAAGAAAAATTAAAGAAACATTCGAACCAGTGCCAAATTATCTGGATCAAATGAATGAATGAAATTTCTGGCGAATGAATAATAAAGAATTATATCAAAATAATATATAAAGAGAGAAAGGAGACAAATGTTGAAATGGAAAGAATGAAAAAGGAAAAAAGAAATTGAAATTTGAACTTGGCAAAAAAAAAATAAATTCATTTTCATTTTCTGTTGCCGTTTTTAAATATGGAACAATTGTGGAATCATCATGATAATGATCATCATCATCATCATCATCACATAAAACGCCTTGGCGTTGATTGTAGCTGCTGCTGTTTAGCTTTACTCATCCATAGATGATTATGTATTGTGAATGCATCGATTGTGACGCATAAATGTTTCGTTTGAATTGCAGTAAAACTTTTTGTACCCGAATTGTATCTGTTGGACAAGTCAGAATTAGATTAGTTCAATAAATTTAAACAAAAACCACCACTATTACTTACTTATAGAATTTATCAATCATATCATTATGTACGATTTTTGGTCCAATCCCATCCAATTTCGTCACTTCTTCACGTTCAGGATTATATGAATAAATGGCTCGATATTGTAGACCAGAATTACGAAACAATATCAAATAATATTTACTATCACATTTATTTATCACCTAGAAAAGATTATGTGCAATTAGTATGGAATGAATGATCATGACACCACTTACTTCAGTGACACGACGATTTGTATCGGAATTGACAGCACCGGCCAAAACAACATTTATAGCATTCAATATTAGTGCTTTATTCGATTTTTGACTTGGTTTCACAAATAATTTTGGGCCATTATATTCCTGAAAAAAATTACTGGATGTTGGACCTTGATTTTGCAGTTGTTGTTGTTGTTGATTATTATTATTACTACAACCAATACCGATTCCTGATGATAAATCCGTACCGAATGCAGACGAAAGACCAGCAAATGCGGATGAATGATGATGTTCACCAAAAGCACCGGTTGGTGTTGAAACAGCCGTATTGGATGATGAATTTAAACAAAGCTGACTACTCATTGCTGATTGTGGTCTTGAAATGTTCGATGTACCAACACCACTGATTGACGCTGCAGATGATAATCGTCCACAGCTCATTAGATCATCGATTTCATCACGTGATGTACTTAAACGTGATGATGATCCTGATACTGAACCAGAAATAGTTGATAAAGCAGCCGAACATTCATCCAACAATGTAGCATGTAATGATTTTGGCCGTGGTCGCTGTTGAGTGCCAGTTCCTTGACGCATTTTAACCTGCTGCTGCTGATGCAAAGATGATGTACCACCACCACCACGATTTAGTATCAAAGTGGATGAACTTCGTGCAACGGTACCTTGCAATGCAGCAACACCACCATTTTTTTCAATTTCTTCAGCCAATTGTTTACGACGTTTATATTGGTCGAAAATAAATGCTCGTTTTTCACGTTCTTCTTCTTTTTTTCGTTCCATTTGTTCACGTTTCAAACGTTCACGTTCACGTTTTGCGGCCAATTCCTGTTCTTTCTGTATACGTTTCTGTTCGTGTTGGGCACGCCGACGTAATGATTGTTTCATTATCGCTTCTTTTTTACGTTGCATTTCTTCTTCACTTTTTCCAGATAAAGATTGATTATTATTCATTGATGATGAATGTGATCGTTGTGGTGTTGCAGAGTCATCACCATAATAATGGTCATCACCACCATCACCATTGATCATCAATGATCCATTCATCATCATAAGACTATCTTCTAATTGATGATTCGTATCAGAATTGTTGAAATTATCATTTTGTAAATCATCAGCTGCTATTACAAATGAAACAGCAGGCACCGATGGAATTGATGGTCGACGTACATTATACAATTCTCGTATTCTTTCATCCATTTGTTCATCGACAACATTTTGTGATTTTTTTCCCGATTCTGTCCCACTAACTAATGTTTGTGTTGCCGTTCTTGTCAACGTTGGTTTATCATTCGATTCCGTTTTTATGGATCTTGTTCGTTTTGTTTGCTGTTGTTGCTGTTTTTGTTGTTGATTGCCACAATCATTGAATGAAATGAAAAATGTTTCAGTCTGCTGTGAAGAAGATGGTTGTGTTTTATTATTTGGATGCTGTTGTGGCTGTTGTTGTTGTTCATGATGATGATCATTCGTACTTGTTGAATTATCATTCAAATTATTATTATTAATCGATTGATGTTGTTGTTGTTGTTGATCGGTTACTGGAATTGTGGAAAATTGTTGAGGTGTTATTGTATGCGTCGGTGGTTGTGGTGGATAGCCAGACATTGGTGACAAAACATATGGATCTTGAGATGTTGCTGTAGCAGTAGTTCCTGGTGGACTAACATATGCACCACCACCATATGGATCATATGGATGCATTGGTGGTGGTGGTGGTGGTGGAACATAACCATATGGCGGATAAGCTGATTGTGGAGGTGGATGATGATAAGGCGATTGATGATGATGATGATGATGATACCATTGTGAATCATATCCAATTGGTGGTGCCGTTTGTGACCATGCTGGTGGTTGATGATAAGGATGTGTTGATGGTACAATTGGTGGTGCCGGTGGTAATACCCCACCATGTATCTGATGCTGACCGGCCAATGGTATCATTGGTTGACCCCATTGACTTCTTCGTGGTGTTTGCTGTTGTTGTTGTTGCTGTTGCTGTTGTGATGATGATGGTGGTTGTGGTAATGGTATCGATGGTGTTGTTTGTGTTTGTGACTGTTGAGTGGATAACGGTTGAATAATCGCTGAAGAAGAGGATTCTTGAGATTGAATTTCTTGATCCAATTTATTATGTTCCGATGGTGGTGTTGTTGATTCTGATGATTGTTTTTGTTCGCTAGTTTCTACTATCTTTGATGATTGATCATTTACAATTGATTTGGTTGAATTTGAATCAGATTTTGATGAGAATGAGGAGTGATGATGCGGAGGATGATAATCTTTGGCATTTGCATAATTCAAATCAGTCATTGATGCTTTCAGATCATCAGATGCTGAAAAAAGATTTTTTCGTACAAACGTTGATTTATTATTATTAGTGGTGGTGGTGGTTGATGATGCTAAAACTGATGATGGAATACTGGTAAATGTTTTTTCACGTCTAATTGGATTCAATTCATGTATTTCAAATGTTAAATTATCATCATCCAGATTATCAGTGCGACAAAAATCCATTGTATCCATAATCATATCCTGTTGTTGGTGTTGATTTTTTAATGTTTTCAATACTTCTTGGCGAAAATTATGATCAGAAGAAACCCGTTTTTGCCGTTCTTGTTGTCGATCTTGTTCAATTTGTTTACGTTTTTCATTCAATTGTGCACGAATCAATGATTGATCAGCTGTAGCAGCACCAGTGCCAGTAATTGTGGAATAATCAGACATTTCAGCTATACTTGATGTATCACTAGAATTTGTTTGGCTATCATTGGCGTTGTTGTTGTTGTTATAAGAACCATGATGATCTTTATGATGATGATGATGATGATGTAATAATTGTTTAACATTATCAGCATTATTTGGATGTTGACGTTGTGCACGTACATGTGTATTATTATTAATGGCATTGGTTGAATGTTGCTGTTGCTGTTGATCAACAGTGGAAAGACTGGAAAAATAATCATTAAGATGGCCACCTGATGCACGTGAACGATTCTTATGATATTCATCATTATTATCTTTCATCATCATTGTACCATGATGGTTATTAGATAATGATGGTGTTAAATTTATACTAGAAAAATATTGTGATAATTGTGTGACATTTGGATCATCACTGTTATTTGGATTTGTCATTGGTTCAATATAAAGACTTTCATCTTCAACATCAGGTGATTGATCATGTAAATGATGATGATTGTGATTTGAAATCATTTCATTCATACCATTTGTTGATAAAAATGATGATCGTCGATTCATTGATTTATTCAATGAATTTCGTCTTGATGATGATGATGATGTACCATGTTGATGTTGTTGTTGGTGATAACTTAGTGTTAAATTAGATAACGTTCGTTGTGGTTGTTGTGTATACGATGGTCTATCATAGATTGGATGATTCGGTGGATATTCAACACTTGCACCACCACCTGATGATGTTTCAATTGAATCATTATTATTATTGTTATTGTTATTATTCCATGTTGATTTCAATGATTTTGCTTTCATTTCAGATGGTGTTAACATTTGTGGATAACCTAAATTAATAATGAAAATTTTAAAATCACATAAAATGTTCACAAATTCTCTTACTTGGATGATATTCTTCCTGATACAATTCTGGATAAAGACGAATATATGGCGGTATAACCGATTCAACTGGTTGTATTTCAAACATGAACAACAGATCAGCAATGAATGCTAGAAAATTCGGCACAATCGGTTCAGGTAAGTAGAGAAAATCTTCCAGCAATAAAAAACATATATCAGATGGAAATAATTCTTGACAAAAATATTGTATCCGCTGTAGATTATAGATAGAATCGGCAATAGAAATATCTTGTTTAAGGCAAATTTCACGCCAATCAACATGATCTGGACAATAGAATGCCATCAATGCAAACAATGAACAACCATCACACATATCACTTAATTCTTCTAATGAAGGCACAACTACTGGTGGTGGCGGCGGTGGTTGACAATCCCCATCATCCGATTGTTGTTGTTGCTGTTGTTGAATATAATCTCTAGCAATCTCTTGATTAAGTTGAGAACAGGCACGATTCACCCAATAAAGTGCTACATCTTCTGGTTCAGTACTTGGTGGTAATTCTGTATAGACAACGCCATCAATATCTTCACCAGAAAATCGACTTGTAACTTCCATCACTTTGATTGGTATCAATATTTCACGTATATACAACATCATTATACATTCAATGATCACCATATGTGCTGCCTATAATCGATTACAATCGATTAATTACTATTATTGATAAATTTAGAAAAAAACTTACCAATTTAACAGGACAATTTTTCAACAACATTGTTTCAGTAATATGTTCACCAATTTCAGCAATACCAAGCTGATCGGTGAAAACACCACGTCTTGTCAATAATTGCAGAATATTCTGATGGCTAAATGATGAATAATCAGGTACACCATAAATGTTGGCCAATGCTCGGCCATATAATTCTGCATTGGCCATACGTTGTGTTATCCATGGTTTTAATAATTCTTGTCCTTGATGATCACGATAGAATGGATCACGTAGTTCGGTTGGTATACGGCCATTATCTGTTGCTTTCGCAATCAACCACAATATTGAAGCTCGATGTTTTGCCTGTAGAAAAAATTATTGCATCCAAAAAAAAAAAATCGAAAAGATTAATTAACAATAATCTTGAATACAAAAGACTAAAATAGTCAGATAGACAGTCAGAGGCTAATTATAAACTTGATCCAATTTTCATTTGTTGTGCGCGTGTTTCACACACTCACACACACACACAGATACCCGCCCACACAAAACAAAAAAAGGTTATAGATGTTACAGTTTACGTAATACGAATTAATATTGAACAGGAACCATATCTAAATATGGTACAGCGTTATTCAAAATGAATTGTAAATATTCCTTACAAACATACAAGGAACCAACCTTGCGCTACATTTTTTTCCAGAAAAAAAAAATTCAAACATTCATAATGTATGTACTTAAAAAAAATCACATACACACACAACATACGTGCTTGATTTTTTTTTTTGCAAGGACCACAGAGATTTTCTTTTCTTTATTTTGTTTGAAAATGACTTGGCACAAAAAAAACAAACAAAACAAAACACGAGAAAACATTCAGTTTCAATTCAGTGATAGTTTTTTCTTGTAATTAAATGATTTTGCTGTTGAAATAAAACATTTTTGTGTGTTGTGTTCCAGAAACGGACATTTATTGGCATGTGTGTGTGTGTGTGGGTGGTCATCAATTTCATCAAACATTTAAACACACGCACATACACACACACACACACACCTTTAAAAATATGAATGACCAGCTATCAACATACCTGTTTGATCATTTTTAATGTTAAACATTTTTGTTGCGTTTGACCATTTTTAATATTTATTAAACGACCATTATTATTTTGTCGTTGATTTTTATGATGAAAAATTCGTACCATCATTTGAAAAACATTTAAAGAATTGAAAAAAATTCACATCAAACTCACTAATTAATTACCAAATGAAAAAATGAATTTTGATAAAAACAATGAACATAGACGACAATTTATCGCACACACAATAAATCATCATTCGTAGTTAATGTGTGTGTGCGTGTGAATGAATGGAAAGACAACAAAAAACGTATATTTCAAACACACAGAAAGGCAGCAAAAATATGATCTGCTTAAATTTTGTCATTATGTATTACGGCACAACCTGTTGCTGTTAATGTTTTATTGTTAGGCCTGGATTACTACCACCACCACAACAACAACAAGAATTGGATATAGAAAGAAAAAACGTCGTAAATATAGGTGTAATCTATTGTTAATTTAATTAACCGGGATTAAATTACAAACAAAAAAAAACTCAATTCACACACACAGACGGGCAGCAAAAACAATACGAAAATTTTCTTTTCTTTGTTTTAAAAACAATGAATATTGGTATATACCAGAACCCGAAAAAAACAAAAATTATCCAATCATTCCAATAATCTATTATAATAGATCGATCAATCAACTACCAATACTACTACTACTACTGCAATCATATTACAGGTATATTTAATTCAGAAAAAAAACAATACAAAAACATAGTTACAATCAATTTCCAAATCTCATCATCATCATTTCAATCAAACAAATAAAAAAAAGAAACAAATAAAATTATACAATTGAAACAATTTGGGTAAAAAAAATGACATCCTTGTCACTTGTTTGTATTTTTTTTTTTCATCTTCTTTCGCTGATAAAAAAATACGAAAATCTTCTTATCGAAAAAAAAATGAATACGAAATACATTTATAGATTGAATCTAATAACACACACACACAAACATACACAATGGACGGAAATCTAAAATTAGATCTCAAAGATTCACCATCACTGGCCATCAGCACCACCATTACCAATTTCTACTAAAATAATAACCAATCGACTGGCTGACTGACTGACCGACAACATCATGTACTCATCATCATCATCATCATCGTATTAAGAGTTTGTGCCAACAAACTTTTTTTTTCAAAACACAAATCGGTCATACATTCATTCATTCATTCAGTTCGATCGGTTGATCGATCGATTTGTCTATGATGAAGAGTAGCGAATGAATGAATGAATGACCAACTTTTTTTTCACTTGCCACCAATCACCACCACTAATAAACATCCTTCAAATGAAAAACAAAGTTGGCCATTGGTTTGATGGCCTGGAACAGAAAAAAAAACAGAAAAAAATGAAAATTAATTATTAATTCAATAAGCAGAACAACAAAGTAAAGTGAAAAGAAATGTAAAACCCGATTATCATATATGCAGCCACACACTAAACTGACTATTATTTATGATTTTCTTTCCTGATTTTTTGTTTTCGAAACCAAACCAAAAAAAAAAAAAGAATGAATAAAATAAATCAATGCCACGCCTATATCAATCATCGATTATGATTATGTGTGTGTGTGTATGTGTTCGAGCAAAAGTTTTCAATTTCAATTTCTTTTCTTTTCTGCACAAGAAATCTAATCCAATCAATGAAAAAAAAGAGTTATTCAAATTTATTATATAAACGCGACAGACGATTAATCGGTTGATGATCGGATGGAAAATTTGGATAAATTTTTTTTCTGCAAAAGTAAATCTTGTTTTTTGTGTTTTTTCATTGTTTCTTTTACATCGCTTCCTGAAACATATACACAAATTAAACATTAAAAATTAGGGAAACAACAAGGAAGACTTCAAGCTTGTCCAAAAAAAAACATAATTAATAATGGACCAAAATTGGTAATTATCAATCATTTTGTTCAACAAGTTATTAGGGTTTTTTTCACACAGAGCCATAGGGCAATAGACATTATTAAAGAGAAAAATCCGAAAATTTTTTTTTCTTACAATCATTGTCATCATCATCATCATCACCATCGACATCAACATCAACATCGACAAGATGAAAAAATGTGAAAAACCAAGATTGACAAACATCGACTGGAATGAAGATGATACTTTTTTTTTGTTCAAGTGAACAAAAATTGATTGAATATTGTAAAAAAAAACCCAGAAAAAAAACACACACACACAGACATCGAATACCCGATCATTTTTTCGGTGTATTTATGTATAATCACCTTGTTTTGTGTCCGACAACAATGATAATGACTATGATCATTATCATTGCTGCTGATGGATATAACCCAATATCATCATCATCATCATCGTGAAATCATCAAGAAAAAAAACGGAAAAAAACCAGTTCGAAAAAAAATTCAGCCACACACAAAGTTCATCAAAGCAAGTCAATGGAATATCTATCGATATGAATGTAATGAGAATATAAATCCAAATGTAAAGTGAAAAAAAAATTCAAGCTCAGCTAACCCATTGTATCTGTTGCATTGATCGATGAATATTTGGCTGATGATGATTTTGGTTGTTGTTGATCAATAATAATGATGATGATAATGAATGTTTCGGTGTTATAGGTTCATGCTGATGATTATCATCATCATCAACATCAACGATATTATCTTTTTGATGATTTGTTTCTTCAATCAATGAACCTGATGTTGTAGATGTCGATGATGAACATGATGATGATGATAATGTCAAATTTCGAATCGAATTATTTAAATTTTTTGAAGATTGTTTCAAATGCTGCTGTTGCTGTTTCATGGATGACGATGATCGTAAATTCAACATTGATTTCGATTTATGATTCATTGATGATGGTGAAGTTTGTTTTCGATGATTTTTCGATAATGTTGATCGAATAATTGTATTGGAAGAATTTGTTGATAAATTCTGTTGTTTTGTAGTACTTGTAGTAGTAGTGGTAGTAGCAGCCGCTGCTGCAGCTGCCATCATCATCATCATTTGTTGTTGTTGTCGTAGACGATAATGTTGTTGTTGTGCCATTAGATAACAAGATTTTGAATATGGTGTCAATAATAACAATGAATGTTCACGTTCATTGTTGATTGATCCATTTGGATCATCAACATTAACGTCATCATGATGATCATCATGATTTATTGATGATGGATTATCATAATCATCATGATAATTATCACCATTTTGTTGATGTTCATAATCTGCTAATGACCATTGTGATTGATGTAAACAACGTTGTCGTTGTATTTTACGAAAACGTTCATTTGGATATACTTTTGATGGTAATGTACCATTGTTATTCAAAAATGTCGATGATGAAGATGGCGTCAGATTCGATGTTGAACGTGCCGTTAGATAGACCATTTTGTCCCAGTAAGATAAAAAAACAAACAAATCGGAAAACTTTTGTCAACAGAAACAACAGCAAGCAATTATGTATTCACACACCAAACACGATCCAAGACAGTAGGATGGATAGAAAAATGTGAAGATGGCCAACACCAAAACTCTATATCTCCACTATATTGAAATAGAATAAACACAATTCGATCAACAAAAAACATCAGGCCTGAAACACACAACAGAACTGAATGGACAGAAATGAACATCAACATTATCAACTCCTACATTACATCATATTAAAAGAGAACAACAACAATCATCCAATGGTTGAGAAAAAAAAGTGAGAAAAAGAGATGTTTATTCTCCATGCATTGAATCATGAACACACACACAGACAGGCAAATACAATAGGAATGATTGGCCGCCGATGCCGCCACTACAACTATTTTGATTTTGGAATCCGTGATCATAGTTAGTTGATGGTTTTTTTTTGATAGGCGCCAAAAATCATATAACAACAACAAAAGCAACAAAATAGACATGACATCCACAACATCGTATAACGGACAGTTCAACAAGATAATAATAACGATGAACGAAACGAAACAAGAGACGAATGCTGAAAACTGGAAATGATTCGACCAATCGACCGAACGAACGAATACAGAAACAAGATTGATTTTTTTACTCAATCATGATGAACAGAACGGGGGGAAGAAAGAAGAAAAATAAAATGAAAGGCTCATTTTAGGCCTCATTCTAACATTATTGGCTACACACACACACACATTCATCTACTTTTTTGAGAATGGAATGTTTTGAGATCATCATCATCATCATCATCATTGTGATTCAGCCACATCACTTCTCTATCTCATTTTTTCCCGTCATAATAATAATAATAGGTATCTATCTATAAAATGATGAGATAGATGTATTGTGATTTTCAAACAAACAGAAAAAAAAGTTTACGGATTCAAATAATGAATAATTGTGTAGGTGTTTTCTTTTCTTTCTCTTTCAAAGGGTTAAAATGGGCGTTGTTTCATCGTGTGCGTGTCTGTGTTTCAATTCACAATTTCAATGAGAAAATTCAAAAGAAAAAAAAGTGAAAAAAAAATAAATTTATTCAAGAATTGCTATAAACAAAAAAGAAAAAAGGAAAATTTGTCATGCATAGTGTGTGTGTGTGTGTGTGTTATTCAAATGAATACAAAAAGAAACACAAACAACCACCTGTTGTTGTAGGCCAAATTGTTTTTCTTTGGTGAATTTATTTTTTTTTTTTTTTTTTTTTGATTGAATGATCAATTGTCGTCGTCGGCATCATAATTATCGTAATAATCGATATCAATGTCACACACACACACACACACATTTTGTCAAACATTTTATCGACATTGTTTGTTTGTTTGAATTGGCTTGACCATATGGATGGATCGATTGAATGAAATAAAGTAGGAAGAAAAAACAACAAACAAACAAACAAACTGCACACATACACACACACACACACACACACATTACATTTGTCACGATCTGTTAATGTAAAAATAATGATAATGAGAATGAAAAACAAATTGAACAAGCAAAATGAAAAAAAAACAAACCGAAATGAAAGGAAACGGAAACAACATCAAACAGTATCATTATCATCATAGTCATAATCATTGCCCTTTATAGTTTCCAATATCGTGACCGTGACCTTTTGTTCAACAAGCAATTACATAATCATCATCATCATCATCAGCTAAGATTCCATCATGTCTGTGATCTGGTTATTTCATTTCGGCTTTATTTCATTCAATAGGTAGTATCATTCATTCATCCATCATCATTCATCAAATCAGACTGTCTTGTGTTTGCTTTGCTCGCTGTTTTGATTACATGACAAGGAAAAAAGAATTTTTCGCTGATCCACCGGTTGACCGGTTAAATGAAAACCAGAAAAATTAAATCATTTCTATTACATTCATTATAATGTCCGGCAACAAAAGTCTATTTTTTCCATGAGGAAAATTATTATGATTCGATTATCGAAAAAAAGCTATGTGTAGAAAGAATAACAGGTTTATTGCACATATACGAACATCAAAAATAAAATTGCAAAGCCATTATCAACCATCATCTATCACACACACACACACACACACATTCGGAACATTTGAGGGAAAAAAATAAATTATCCATATAATTTAGTCGAAATTGTAGGGATACTCTTGAAATAAAAAATCAATGGATTGACAATTTGTCAATCAAAAAAAAAAAAAAAAAAAAAAAAAAAAAGAAAAGAAAAAATAAAGGCATTCAACAGGCCAAAAAAAAACAGTGGTGGTGGCTCCATCTATCGATAAAAAGATGATGATTTTCAAAT
This sequence comes from Dermatophagoides farinae, assembly GCF_024713945.1. NCBI lineage: Eukaryota > Metazoa > Arthropoda > Arachnida > Sarcoptiformes > Pyroglyphidae > Dermatophagoides > Dermatophagoides farinae. Next base: position 3,362,491 of record NC_134685.1, on the reverse strand, counting down.
TCAAAATTTAATCATTTTCACATTACACATTTTTTGTTTTGTTTTCAAAGAATAGCAACAATTAGATTATTTTTTCGTGCACATTTAGGACAAAAACATTGATCATGGTTCGATAATTTGTTTGACAATTGTTTTGGCATTCGATTACAATGACTAATATTTGATCGATTATCATTGTTATTATTGGATTTAAATTGTAAACAAGATGGTGATTTTTGTCGTTGTCTATTATTGTTATCGGCCATACGATGACAAATTTTCGAGATATTTTCATCGATAACATTTCCAATATTTGTTGATGATGATTGTGGTTGTGGTTGTGGTACTACTGGCTGTGTTCGATTCTTTTTATTTCTAAATAATTGTTGTTGTTGTTGATCACAACCGGAAACAAAACCACCACCATTGTTGTTGATTGTTGAACAATTTAAATCATTACAACAATAAGTAGTAGCTGTACAACATTGTGATGGCAGTGGTGGTTCCTGTATACAACATGACTGAATACCACCACAACATTCACGACATGTAGATATCAATGGCTGATGATGATGATGTTCCAAACATTTACATTCCATCATCATTTTATTATGTTCACGTCGTTGTTTTTTTAGATGATGATCACGATATTTTTTGTTGTTTAATTTGTCCAACATTTTTTTCACCATCACAACAACAGCAACAACAACAATCAATCACATCATCATCAGCATTATCATTGATTATCATCGATGATGATGATCGGTGTTGACGTCGTCGTCTTCGTTCATTGTTGTTGTTGACTATTTTTTGTTTGATCAATACTTCACTATCATCCATCTGATCATGTTCATCATCACCATTATCATATTCATCGTCGTTATTATCATTAGATTTTGATCGTGATTGTCTTGTACATAATCGGCTACAATTAGGCATCAGACCAGAAATTAAACAATCAATACAATCAGATGATTTTTTCGCACCATATTCCATCATCATTGAAGGCTGATGATTTGAATAAACAAAACGCCGATCACTACGACGACCATTACCACGACTACGACGATGATTATGATTTTGTTGTTTATTTCGATTTGGACTAGAATCATCATCATCATCATTGATAAATGGCTGTTGTTGTTCATCGATATTTTCATTACCACCACAACAACTAAACCATGAACAACATCGTTGTTGGATATTTTTATGATTCCTATGATTCAAATTGCCATCCATAGATGGCGATATCGATGATCGTATCATTGTATAACGATAACCATTCATACGATTATCACGATCCATCATCATCATGGAAAATGGATCCGAATGAATGTTTCCATTACGAATCATAGTTCTATATAGATTATTCAATATCCGATATCTTGGTTTTAATATCCATGATGATGATGATGATGCTGCTGCTGCTTGTTGTTGTGCTTGTTGATGATTTTGATCGCCATTCCCATTCCCATTATTATGATTCGATGGTATTGATGATAATCGTTTACGTTGTTCTTGTTGCTGCTGTTGCTGTTGTTTTTGTTCAGCAAACATTTTCGATACACCAAATTTACGACGAGCCAAAGTCATCATAATTGTCCGATGTTGTTCAAAAAATCTTTCCAATCTTCGATGTTTTGATAATCTTTGTTGTTGTTGTTGTTGTCGACGTGAATTTTGTTGCTGATAATAATAATGACGTCTATGATGAGGTGGATAATAATTATTATTAACCGATGACCATAAAAGATTATTTGCAAGGAAAATTTGTGATTTCGGATAATATGCTGATGTAGTGTGATAGAATGTGTTTGGGTGTGGTGACGATGATGGCGGTAATTTTATAGGCGGAGGTGGTGGTGGATAATGTTTTTTTGAACGTTTCAATTTTGTAATATGTCGTGGTGGTCGCCGGCTACGACGACTACGGCATAATGTAAATATTCTGAAAAGTTTTTTCACATAACGATAAAACGATATGAATATTGTTGTTGATTTTGTGTCAGAATTTCGATAAAATTTTTTCTTATTCCTACCACCACCACAACTGCTATTAGGACCATCAAATGGAAATACAAAAGGTGGTGGTGGTGCCGGAAATGGATTTGAAAATAGTGATGTTGATTGTCTTCGATTTGGATATTGTGCACTTGATGAATGCAATGGTGGTAGTTGTGTGGGTGGTGATGGTCGATTTGGTACAAATTTTCTAATCATTGGCGATTGTTGTTGTTTTGACGGTTTCGATTCATTATTTTTTCGATTATTCATTTTTGATGATGATGATTTATCTTCATTAACTTCAGTTGTAGATGAAGAATTATTCAATTTCATATCGGCATTACAACAACATTGTTGATGACAAGATGTAGCAGTTGTTGTTGTTGTCGATTCCGATGAAGATGATGATGATGAATTACAGCAACAAGATTGGTTATTATTTTGCGTGGAAGAATCGGTTGATGAACCAGTTGCTATAGATCTTTGATTGTGATTTGATTCTTGTGTTGTCGACGTCGATGAATATGAAGATGGTATCGGTGGCGGCAATAATGATGACGGTGGTGGTGGTGGTGGAGGAGGTGGTGGTGGGGCAGGGGGACAAGGCATTAATATTGGTGGCAATGGTGCAGCAGATTTTGTTTTAATCTGAGTGGTTGCCGTGGTGGTAGTTGATTGCTGTCTTTGTGATGGCGGTGGTGGCGGTGGTTTTGGTACCGGTCGTTTATTATTCGTATTTGAATTAGAATTCGAATGACCAGAGGTCAATAATTTGCTCATTTTAATAACCATGACTGATTGTTATTATTAAAGGTCATGAACAAAAAAAAAGTTGAAATGTCAAGATGTATAAAATGTCACAGAATTGAATCAACAGGATATATAATTGATCAAATCAACAGAAAAAAAAATCGAAAATCCTCTTAAGGTTTTTGCAACCAATAACAATGAAAAGAAAAGAAAAAACTGAATTCGATGACAAACGATTGATCATGATCAAAAAAAATGACGATGATGATGATTGTTTGTCTCGTTTTGCTTTTTGCTTGCTGTGATTGTCATTTCAGTCAAAATCAAGTCAGTCACAATGATGTTGATACTTGTTGATACTGCGAAACACACACACACATATACAGTGTACAGTATGCAATTCCATTAATGATTCATTTTATTTTTTTTTGTTCGTTCATTCATTCAAAGTCAGCGAAAAAAAAATCCAAACATTAAAAGAGAAAAAAATCAAATTCACAAAGGAGACACACACGTAGAGGTCAGAAAGACAAAATGAGATACATCGCGCACATACTAAAAAACCCAAGATGAAAGAGAGATTATGATGGCGATGGTTTTATCAAAAACTACCCTTTCCTCTCCCTCTCTTTCTCTCTCTTTGGTAGTGGTGCTATTATTATTCAATAAACAATTTGGATCAACAATAAAATAATGATAATGATAACTTTATGGCCATCATCATCGATCGATAATCAACAGGCGGTTTTCTCTGGAAAAATTAATAGCGAACACAATACAAAAATAAATTTCAAATCAATCAATCGATCGAAGATGATTACAAAAGAAAAGATTGATCGATAATAAAAGGTGCAAAGGTGATATGTTGTCAAGATGATGAAGATGAAGAAGAATGAGAAAAACACTAGCCGAATAAATTGATCAATCAAATTAAATTGATCGAAAAATTGATTGATTTGATTGAAAAAAATTGAATTTCAGTTGTGTGAACGAAAAAAACAGCAGCAGCAGCAGCAGCAGTCTATCTCTATTTTCGGTTATTTTCATTGTTGTTCACGGAATCAATCGGTGAATGGCGGTGGTTCGATTTTTTTCGATCGTAGATAGATCACCAAAACAAAACAAAAAACAAGACGACAAATCATTGAACCAATTGATTATTTGTTACAAATTGATAAGTTTTTATTTTTGGAAAAATTTTAAATTACAAATTTGTTGAAAAGTTTTTGTTGCTCTTTCTTTTTCATAGTTATTTGTCACATAGATTAGATTCGATGTAATAAAATGAATGCGAATGAATGATAATTTTGTTCCAGACACAAACAAACACACACATAGACATTGTTATATATGATGACCAGGTCATCATCAGACACAAAGAAGTAGAAAAAAAAGTAAATCTCAGGTCAATGGTCATTTTCCTTTTTTTTTTGTTGATAATAGAGATGAAAAAACATTCCAAACAATTGTTATTGATTGGAAAAAAAGTTGGGTCAAAAATCATCATCATCATGATGGCGATGAGGCTATGGATCGATCAGAATCAATTTCATCACACAATAATGATGATGAAAAATTTTTTTTTTTTGAACAAACTGAAAAAACAGAGATGTGAAACAATTCGATCAATGATGACAATCACAACACCGTTGTTATCGTCTTCATTAAAATTGAATGAATGAATGAATGACGAACAAAACGAAGATAAAAAAAATGACACACTTGTCAAACAACAGTATCATTCAACAAAAAAAAACATCGCTAAATATACTCATCATGATGATAAATTAAACAACAACAAAAACCCGAGAAAACATTAGATTTGTCAAGTGATGATGACGATGATGATGGTGAAGGGAAATAAATAAAAAGGTTATTATATGTCTTTAGATTCATTCACAATCGTCATCATCATCCTATTTAAGTGACAAATAAACACTCAGACATACATAAACAATGATCAAGTTTATCTTTTGTTCTGTGAATGAATGAATGAATGAAATGAAATGAAAAAAACGACACCACAAAAATGGACATAAACACAGTTTTCTCAGCAGAAAAAATGCCAAGAAGATGTAATGGAAACCACCACCATCATTGTCCAAACAACAAAAATAAAAACAAAACAAAAAAACAAGAATCACAAAAAAAGCATCGGCCGTAAATATGGCCAACAGAAAAAAAGAGAGAGAGAAACAGTTTTGGAAATTGGACATTAATAGAAATGAAAAAAAAGGAGAGTGTGTGTGTGCATTCATCTATCTCTCATTTGCAAAAAAAAGACGAAAAAATAGAGAAGATTGAATTCAAACATGGTGATAATGTTATATGGTCAAGTCTAGTTATTTATTCAAAAAAAAAGATGATCACCATCGTTGTTTAGATATCAACACATCTTCTGGAAAACATCGAAAAAAAAGGAAGGCGAAAATAACAAGTCTATTGTCTCATTACTCCTACACACACACACACACACACAAACACAGAAAAAACATTGGATCAAAATCAAAACATTGGCCATAATCATCACCATCATCAATAATAATCATCATCATCATCAACCATTGTGAATGTGCAGCATATATGTAAATGAATATGGAGAAAATTTTTCTATAAAAATATCTTGTCAATAGATTTTCGATGAATTGATTAGATTTTTTTTTCAATCATTTCGCTAGATTGTTAAATTTTTGTTTCAGAAAAAAAATGAAAATTTTTTTCAAAAAAATTTTCACCAATTTAGCAATTGGCTTATCTCTATAGAGAAAAAAAATGAAAATTTTCATAAACACACAAAAAAAACCACAGACCAGATCATTATCTTTTATCATTTAAGATGAATGAATAGACAGGATAAATGGATGAAACAATCAAGCAGGTCAACACACACACACACAGATACAGATTATTAAAATAATTTAGATTACGATTATTACGATAATGATGATGTGAAAAAAAATCTTCTCGAGAAAAAAAAAGACAAAGAATATTGATCAATCAGCAACATCACATTAACAAAGGTTGTTGTTGTTGTTGAACACACCAAATTGAAATATTGGAAAAAAAATTTCAATTTTGTTTTGTTTTGCGGGAGAGGCAAAACAAAATTATGAAAAACAAATTATGCTCATTCTCTCTGCGTGTGTGTGTATTTCAGAAACAGTTGGCAAAAATTTACATGTGTTTCGTCAATGGCATTTATCATGTCAAAAACAAAATGATAAAAATAGTCATATATTCAATATATCTGATTTCACACACACACACACTTACACAAACATTGTAAATGAAAAAAAAAATTCTCAATCATCATTTTCTTTGAACAAAACAATAATGACGATGATGATGATTAGTATAATTAATGTTTAAATGTTTAAGATTTGGTATCATTGTATCGACATTGTGTGTGTGTGTATGGATGTTTTAAAAAGAGAATCTTTTTTTCCAATTCAAACGATGCGAAAAATATGTTTTGAGAGGGAGAAAAACAAAATTCACATTATCATTATTATAATAATAATTTTTACATTTTAATTTTCACACGTTCTTTTTTGTTGTTGTTCTTTTTGTTTTACATTTTTTTTCTGTTTCGTTCAAAATGTCCATTATGCTCAATGAGACCATTCACTCCATTATCATCATCATCATCATCATTGTTGTGGTTGTTGACTTGAAGTTTATTTGCGTTTATTTCTGTAATTTCAATTATTTCCCAGTTATGTCATCTTTGTTGATGACGATGACAGGTTTTGTTTGTTAAAAAGATCTTTAAAGAAGAAAATGTTCAAATGTTGGGAATTTTTCGTCTTCATTCTTTTTCATTGGACACTTGTTGAAATCTTTAAACGATTTCATCTCCTATTAATAAATAACAAGATAATTCTATTTGAAAAACAACAAACTAATCGAATTATCAACAACAACAAAAAAAACTTGACTAAAATGAATGAATCTTGAACAGACATGCCCACATACAAACAAAACTACACTAGAAAATAGATAATCAAAGATACGAAAATCCAATCAAAAAAAAAAAAAAAAAATCAACAACAATAACAAAACATTATCATCACATTATGTTCATTATAATCAATCAACAACAACCGACGGATAAACAAAAACAAAAAAAAACAGAGATAAAATTCATATTCATCATCAAATGATGATGATTAATTATATGAATTTTTTTTTCAACAAAACCCACAATGAAAAAAAAAAAATTTTCTATTACAGCATCAAATGGTGATGGTGTTGATAAGTAATCCTTCATACCTCATAGTCTTATTATCCACGCACACCAACAGGTACTTTCACTTACATTACATTTAAATGAATGAAACAAGAGTCTATGCAACAAGTGCATGTTACTTGATGGACATAAATAAATGATGATATCATGATTTTTTTTTTTGAAAAAAAATGATGATGATAATCTCATTATAATCCATTGGGAAGTGGTTACATTTATCATCATTTATTTATTTACAGTTTACAATTTACAATTTATTTATCTAATCTTATACACTTGAAAGCCACTGATTTTTTTTTGTAAATAGAAATAAATCAAGAAAAATGAATGAAAACAAATGATTATGGATGTATAATCACGAATGTGGACCAGAAACATCTCTCCCCAACAACAACAACAACAAAAAAACTAATCATTATCATTCATTCTAAAATTAGAATGAAAAAAAAAATTAAGCACACTCACACACACACACATTTTACCGGCATTTTTGACAAGTCGATTTAGCC